>NC_140931.1:124159140-124324140 GCF_014529385.1 Adiantum capillus-veneris | reverse complement strand
TCTCATTTTTTGTCGATTTAATGCTAGATTTGTATAGTGAAAGTAATGTGCATGGCATAATTTTTTCTTTCACCATTGTTGCTATTGTATAAATTTGCTCCAATTTGTCTTTGCTCAGTTTTTTTTGCTCGGTGATTAGAAACCCCCGACTTTGTAGGGTTTGTTGCAGTTGAAGAAAAGTTCGCCACAAGTTTAAATTTCCTTCTGCCACTCCGGTAGGTGGGATAAATGCAAAGTGATTGAATCAGAATATTGCTACCTTTCCCTTTGCATATTGCAAAAATAGCTAGTAACTAACTTCCTTGCCATAGCCATGTTGGGAATATCTTACAATAAACGTGTTCCAAGTGATGACATTCCGGAGAGGATGATTGTCAAAAAAAAAAAGTGCTTCTGTGATGGCACCACATTTGGCATACATATCAACCAAAGCACAACCTTATTCTTGAATCTTTGCTTCTCAGTGTGAATTCTCTCATAGTGAATACATTTGGGGGAAGAATCTCCCGTTGTGTTTGTTGAAGATAGCCTAAAACTTCCTTGCAAAAGCCATGTTGGGCATATCATGCAATCAACACATTCCAAGAGAGTAAAGTTCGATGATAATTTCCTTCAAGGACTTTTTGCACTTTATTATGGTGCCATATATATTGATCGAAGAACTGCCAAACACATGATATCCTTCTTGCTGACTAGCAACAAGATCATCATGAATTGTCTCACCCATGTCAACATCTTGCAAAAGGCCGTGGGCCTTCAATGTTTGAGCATAACTGTTTGAGAAAGGTCTTTTCCTATCTATTTAGAATGGCCAAGAGCTTCCTTGCCACATGTTTGCAATCACACGCTCCACAAGAAATTTGGGACAGAAAGCTCATCAAGAATGATTCTTGCTTTTGTGGAGGCACCACAACTAGCATACATATCAATTAAAGAATTTACAAGCACGGCATCTTATGGCATACACACTCATTGGAATGTGCTCTTAGACTAGCTTATCAACAACTTCTTTTGAGGAAAACCTATGGTCTATATGTCCCACATGAGGAAAAATTGTGTACTCTTTGCCCTTCACTTTTGATAGGTAGGAGATGGTTACTTGATTTGAGTTCCACAAACTGCTCATAGTTCTTCTTTTCAACAAGTTACCAAATCTAGATTCTATTTGCTATAGCAATAGTGGGAGCCTACTTCTTTCTTGCTACCTAGGATTGCACCTTTAGATGTGGTGACCCCTGCCAAGCTCATGGCTTCAATGTCGTTAAGCATAGGGTTGCAGTAGGGGAAAAGGGCAAGGAAGAGCCAGAGAGAAAACTAACAGGTTGAAAACTATAGTGTGGAGCTATTCCAATCTATTTTACGTGTCTACTTTTTTGTTGGATCCAATGCTTAATGTACCATTTGCACATTCTTTCTCAAGAAAAAAAGAGTTTAGAAAAAGGAAAATTGCATGTCTTTAGTTGATTGAAAGAAAATCTGAGAATGGGAAGCTTTTGATTTTGGTAATCTCATCGTTGGTAATTGCAAGAGAAGTTTCTTGCACTAATTGGTCAAGATGGATTGTCTGTCTTGGAATAACTGAAAATAACATTGTTTATAGCTATGTCCATTGATTTTGCATCTTTTATTCACAAGTTTGAGAGAGATTTAGATATGCTCTAAATATCATGAGTAGTGATCCATGCATATCTCAAGCAGCAATTTCTCAACTGCAATGGCGTGTCTTACAAAGTATGTGGTGGTGTTTTCGTTCCCTTTGAAATGTTCAATGTGTATAGTTTACATAGAATATGACACCTTTTTTCTTTATGTGTGGTGTCCTCATGCCATGTCCTAGACTTGCAAATATGGTTTCCATCGAATCGAAGCTCGTTTTCATAATCATGTTGTTTTTGTGTTGAATGAATTTTGCATATGATTTTGTTTATTATACCATGTTCAAATGTTGATTGTGTATGAAGGTTTTTGGCTTTTCTTGAATGCATCCAAATATGCTAGTTCCTAAGTATAGTTAGAATATGAATGCTTGTTGTTATGATGAAAGGCATCTAAGATGTCCACACATCCCTTACACATCTATTGGATACGACAAAAAATCTATTTGCACATATTGTATCTCTTTAATGGATCGATAGCTCTCATGCTTTGCGTACCATGATAGAATGTCAAGTTCCACTAACACCTTCCAAACATCTTCATGCTTCTCGAAGAGTAAGGCACAATTTACTATAACTTTTCAATTTCTCTTATGAATGTCAAATATAGCCTTCAGAAATGAACCCAGCTTTAAAAAGCGTAGGTAATCGATACGAGGCCTTCCATGGGTATCGTCGAAACGATCATGGGTAACGTCGACGAGTAAACACCGCGCTAAAGTTGGGGCAACTCTCTGTTTAGCTTTCCTGCTGCTGTTCGCCGTTGCCGACATGGGTCTGCAGGTATGTGAACTTTCTGCCAAATGCTAATGAAGCTAGTTGCAGGATCTTAGTGCTTTCTTCCAATGAAGTGAACGTGGGCGATTGTAAGATTGATGACGCAGAACAAAGGCTGCATCTTAGAGGAGCTCGTGCACAGAAAAGCCACATATATTCATACGAACCAGTCGTTTCAACATGCTTTCAAGATTGTTGCTGGGCTAGGGTTATTAAAAGGGTTGTATACTTCTTTGTGTAATTTGGAGAATCAAGTATTTACTGGGGACTCTCGCTTGGGCCTGGACCGCAAGAATCACCCTATGAACATATTTATATACATGTTACATTTGTGGCTCTTGGTTTTGTCACAAGTGGTGCATCCGTCCTGTCCTAGAAGGCGTTGTCTGGCCATGATTGGACGTGAACTTAGTTTAAAGAATTGTCCCATGACCATATTTTTTTTCCAGAAAAAGATCCTTTCATTAGTTAACAAACCTGCCCAATGGGCTACAAACTACCCCTGTAACAGAGGGCTATATCAGCAAATGGGGAGACTCTAGTCTCGTACTGCCACGTACGTTTTGTCCACGTACGAAACGTACAGTACTCGTCGAACTAGAAAATTTTATGTTGTACGACATGGTTACGTACGCTCAAAAATAAAAACACACAATTAGACTATTGATTATCACATTGGACAAGACGACAACTTGCAAATGCCAAGTGCCGACACTCAAGAGTTGAGAGTCAAGAACAATGAGACACAATGAGCATGAACCGCGATTCTCATTACATATGTCATAAATCAAAAAGCTAAGTTGAGATTTGATAATCGAGATGATACAAAAAAGTAGGCCTTCTAAGCCTCAATCGTCAAAGTGGAAGTAGGGGCAAAAAAGATATGGGAGACACTAAAATCTAAGAGCTTCCTCCGCTCTCATCATCATCATCTTTCTCTTGTGAGCTATGCTCGTCGATGTCATCTTCAGCCTCACTCAAATCGGATTGTGGTGTCATAATCTCCCTCACTAAGGAGATTCCCCTCCTCGTCATACTCCGGCTCTCTACCGCTGCAATGGAACCGCTTCCCGAGCCTCGCCGCACATAGGTTGTAGGAGTAGTAGCCTCCATCTCAATCTCAGTCTGTGTCTCTGTCTCTATAGGTGTTGTTGATGCTCTACCACACCCACGGCCACGGCCACGGTCACGAGCATGGGAAGCTCTTGCACCTCTACCTCTTGTAGTCGAAGGCGTAGGGATTCCACACACAATGACCCTCTTGCGTGATCGTGTGCGAGAAACCTGTCGGTCAATCTCTTCTAGCTTCAAGTAGAGCTCACGGAAAATTTGCTCCTCCGTCATATCACGCTCTTTGTTGACACTTTTGAGAGTCTCAATTGAGAGCTTGCAATCATCAACATTGACCTATTTGACAAGTTATAGAAAAAAGTCAAGACAAAGTTAGCACATGTTAACTACGCCTTCACACACAATGACCCTCTTGCGTGATCGTGTGCGAGAAACCTGTCGGTCAATCTCTTCTAGCTCCAAGTAGAGCTCACGGAAAATTTGCTCCTCCGTCATATCACGCTCTTTGTTGACACTTTTGAGAGTCTCAATTGAGAGCTTGCAATCATCAACATTGACCTATTTGACAAATTATAGAAAAAAGTCAAGACAAAGTTAGCACATGTTAATTGGAATGCAAAGCCATATCCCATAGGAGTCAAGATGTCACAAAGTGATGACGTGGCGGACAGCAGAAACCCTAATTTCTGCCAGAAACCCTAAAATTCCTGCAAACCCTAATTTTTGCCAAAAACCCTAAATTCCGGAAATCGCGGAGGCGGATTATTATTATTATTTTGGAAAATGATGAGCGACGCGAATTTTGCTTTTGCTTTTTTTTTTTATAAAAAAAAGAGAAAAGACTCTCTAAGAGAGAGAGAGAGAATTGATGCTTTTGATTTTAAAAGCTTTTGGGGCTCTGCTTTTGGGCATCCCTTGTAACCTTTAAATTAGTGGTGAGGGCCTCACTTCTCAGAGCATCTGGACGCAGAGTCTGAGAGTGAAACCCTAACCGCTCTCTTGTACTTTGATGATTGATTAATACAAAAAGAAATACCGAAAGGGGCGCTAGTCTTTGGGGCCAATATCTCTAGGCACGGAACTCCGCCGGGCCAGTGCAAATCTATTGTGATCTGTGAATTGTTTTGAAGTGGTTATTTGGTGCTGTCGCGGTTGATTCTTGACTTGGAGTGTCCAAGTTTGTTACAGTGGTATCAGAGCCCGGCCGATTTCTCTTCTACGGGAAATCCGATCCCCGAATTTTTTTTTTCCGCGGCACCTATGGCTTCAGGCAATGATCAGTCGACTCCCTCTGCATCTGGAGATGCGGGCTGGGATCACAACGAAGATTCAGACAGAGAGTATGGCCCGCCTCGGCCTACTCAGGCGGAGCAAACAGAGATGGAGCGTCGTCAATTGATTGGCGATGCAACAAAGATGATGCTCAATTTTGCCAAGGACCTGAAGATGGCAAAATATATGAACCAGACCTCTTTGGAAGAGGTACAGAGGGAGTGGCAGAGAACCACAACACCACTCCCGAAACCCGCTCTCAAGAAACCTTCTGCCTCCAAGAAATATACGGAGAAGGAACTGGAGAACGTGGTTGATGCACGGATTGCTCAGCTTTTCGACGTGCAAAAGAAAGGCAAAAAGCACGGCAAAAAGCAGAACAAAGGTACTAACTTCCTGGGATATTTGGGTTGTCAGTCGACATTCGACAAAGCAAAGAAACTGAAGAAGCGCGTCAAGTTTGAAGGCCTACCTAGTTCTTCTTCTTCTTCTGACAGTTCTTCTAGCTCTTCAGACTCGAGCGAAGAAGATAGGAAAAGCAAAAAGCGAAGCAAGAAACAACGCTTCGGAAAGGGAAAGAAAAAGGCAAGGAAATCTAGGTCTCGCCCAGTGAGTGACACTTCTACAGAGGACTCGTCTACGGACAGTTCAGACTCTGACAACGGAAACTTTTATGCAAACAAGAGGAATTTTTACAAAGCCAACCAGTATGACTTTCTCGAAGATAAAAGCAAGAAAGTCCGAGAGTTTAAGGAAGGTGGCCAAGCACTTAAGTTTGATACTCTTTCGGGATACTCCGATGCTTCAAAGGCTTTGTCTTTTATACAGCAGTTTGACATCGCTTTCGCGGGAGGACGCTATTCAGAGCACTCCAAGATTCGGAGAGCTGCCTCTTATTTTAAGGGGAATGCTCGCACTTGGTGGTCCACGCTTCTATTAAGCAAGACTGTGCCAATTACATGGCTGAAATTCAAGAGGCTTTTTATTTCTTCTTGGTTGACTCAAGAGTTTGAGCGAGATATACGAGCTGCTTGGAACCATCTCCGGATGACCAAGAGCGATACAGTGAATTCTTACTGTGAAAGATTTTGGAACTCTTTTCTACCTGCCTCTTCATTCAAGAAGATCTCGTTCAGAGAACAGATTGAGCGGTTTACATTGGGTCTACCTACAGAGATCCGAGACCACTGCTTGGAACAGAAGTCAGCTTCTATTCAGGAGTTGATGAGTCATGCGAAGCGGGGCTTTGCAATTCACTCTGGCAGTCTGACCTACCCACAGATGAGGTCATGACACAACGAACCGGACAGACTTCTGGGAATGAAAGTAGAAAAAGAAAGAGCAACCCAGAGAAAAAGGATGCACGACCTCGACTTACTCCTCAGGAGCGGACTCGCTACATCAAGGAGGGGAAGTGCTTTGGATGCGGGGAAACTGGACATATCTCCGCGAAGTGCCCTAAAAAGGCACAGAAAGAACAGAATGACAAGGACGACGAAAGGCCTGAGAGTTCGAGAGCAGCTGAGGACCGTGTACGAAAAGGCAAGATGAAAACAGGACTGGTTCCAGATTGTGTGGGTACTGATCCCGACACCATGGATGAGAGTACAGAACTTTGCCGAGCTTGGGGCAAAGTGAAAGATCAAGAGGCCCTGATTTTCTTTGATGGAGGAGCCAAGGCCAACTTCATTTCACCGGACTTGGCGGCGCGGCTCGAGATTACTCCCGATCGGATGGGACCACTTGCAGAGGCAGTTCTAGCGGCACCCGGCAGGGACGTAGCCATTACACCTGTCATTGGCAAACTTCGGTTGCATTGTCAGGGGTATTTGGGGCATGAGGACTTCTTCATAATGCCTTTGGAGGGTTGTGATGTTCTCTTAGGGATTCCCTGGTACCACAAGAACAACGCCGTGGTCGATTATCGGGCGAGAAAAGCGACTTTGACTACAGAAAAGGGCAGAAAAATTGTACTTGATATTAAACTGAAGGGCGAGTCTGTCCCTATTATATCGGCTTCGGCCATTTCAAAATTAATGAAATCCAGTCTGTTTGTTTACTCGATCTTTATGAAAGAGTTGAGTGATGATGATAGGACAAATATGTCTAAACTTGATAAAGAACGCTAAGATTTTCTACACTCTCACGCCGATTGCTTCTCAGAAGGCCTGCCAGGAGAGTTACCACCTGCTCGTCCTGAAGATCATACCATTGATCTGATACCTGGTAGTACACCACCGAACCGGCCACCCTACCGTGTGAGCCGAGCACAAAATGAAGAGATTATGAACCAAGTGAAAGACCTCTTGGAAAAGGGTCTTGTCCAGCCTAGTACTTCACCGTATTGCTCTCCAGTATTGTTGGTTTGAGAATGTGCATCGATTATAGAGCTCTCAACAAAATCACCATCAAGAACAGATTTCCGATTCCTAGGATCGATGATATACTCGACAGGTTACAGGGATCTTCATGCTTTAGCAGGATTGACTTGAAGAGTGGATATCATCAGATCAGAATAGCACCGGGAGACGTCTACAAGACAGCTTTTCGGACGACTTTTGGGTTATTTGAGTTTTTGGTGATGCCTTTTGGCTTAACCAATGCTCCTGCGACATTTAACCGGATGATGGATAGGATTTTTCGAGAGTACAGGCTATTTGTTGGCACTTTCTTTGACGACATCATTGTTTTCTCCAAGAATGAGGCAAAACACAGAGATCATCTGCTTCAGGTCTTTCAGGCATTACGAGATCACAAGTTAGTGATTAATGCAAAGAAAAGTGAATTTTTCCTACTAGAGATACACTTTTTGGGACACATTGTGTCAGCCGCAGGAGTGCAAATGGATCCGGCCAAGATAGAGACTATCCGTAATTGGCCCGACTTGAAGAATGTCCATGAAGTTAAAAGCTTCTTGGGACTGTGTTCGTACTACAGGCGGTTCATACGAAAGTTTGCAGAGGTTGCTTTCCCTTTGCATATCTTGACACAGAAAGGAGTACCTTTTTCGTGGGGACCCCCAGAGGTGACTGCCTTTCAGACGTTGAAAGAGAAATTGACTACGGGACCTATTTTGACTTTGCCGGACTTGCAGAAGTCATTTGAAGTATTTTGTGATGCTTGTGGTCGTAGTCTGGGTGCGGTCTTGATGCAAGAAGGCCATGTCATAGCTTACGAGAGCCGTTTGTTCTCTAGGCCGGAGATGACAGCACAGATCTATGAGAAAGAGCTTTTGGCGGTTATCCATGCTCTTACTCAGTGGCGGCATTACCTACTCGGAGCGGATTTTACTGTCTTTACAGACCATCAGAGTTTGCGCTACTTCTTGTCACAGAAGCAGCTTTCGGAAAAACAGATGCGGTGGGCGAACATCTTGTCACAGTTCCACTTCCAGATTGTCCATGTGCAGGGACAGAAGAATGTGGTGGCAGATGCTTTGTCTCGGAAACCGTTGGTTCTGGCTATTTCCGTGATACATCATAGGAGCTTCGAGGATATGGTCGATCAGTATGCCGCAGATACAGATTTTGCAGATATTTTCACACGGATACGGGATGGGGAGATAGTAGTTGGATACTCCCTTCGGGAAGGCTACTTGATGAAAAAGACTATGTTGTGCGTTACACAACCGTTGAGGGAAAAGGTTATGACTGAATGCCATTGTCCACCTTTTACGGGTCACCGCGGCATTGCTACCACCATGAAAGGGGTAGAGAGATATTTCTTTTGGCCGAGACTCAAGAAAGATGTGGAAGAGTTTGTGCGCAGTTGCTTGGTATGCCAGAAGGTCAAGTTTAATAGGCATAAAGCACAGGGATTGTTACAACCTTTACCCATACCCACCCGCCCCTGGGAAAGTATAGCGATGGATTTCATTTTTGATCTCCCGAGAACACAGAGTGGTCACGATGGTATCTGGACTGTTATTGATAGATTTAGCAAACAGGCTCATTTCATTCCAGTGAAGAAAACAGTCAAGCTGGATCACTTAGCGAGACTGTTTGTGGCCCAGATTTTCAGATTACATGGCATGCCTGAGACAATTGTCTCCGACAGAGACCCCAGATTTACGAGTTTGTTTTGGAAGGCAATTTGGGAGAACATTGGCACGCGGTTGCAGTTCTCGTCATCGTTCCACCCGCAGATTGATGGGCAATCCGAGATTGCCAATTCAGTGGTTCTAGATTTATTGAAGTCTTATATCTCAGATCAGAAGACTCAATGGGAAAGATATTTACCTTTGGTGGAATTTGCCTACAATAACACGATACACTCGTCGACAGGGAAGGCGCCATTTGAGATTGTTGAAGGTGCTGCAAAAGTTCCACCCTTCCTGAGCACGAAAGATAAGATCTTTGAAGCGGATGAATATACGCGAGATCTGGATACGGCTTTTGCCAAGGTTCGCGAGACTTTGCAGAAGTCTCAAGAACGACAGAAAAAGGCAGCGGATCGCCATCGTCGCGACATGAAATTGAAGGAGGATGATTGGGTGCTCTTACGTTTTGAGAAGGCACGCCTACGAAAGAACAAGGGAAAGGAGAGGCTTTTTCCAAAGCTTAGAATGCGATACTACGGCCCTTTCCAGATTACTGAAAAGATAAATGAAGTCTCCTTCCGACTGAAACTGCCAGATACTTGGAGGATTCACAATGCATTTCATGTGAATCTCTTGAAACCTTTTAAAGGTGATGTGCTTGATGATGGGGAGCCTGATGAGCAACCCGAAGTGGAAGAAAACGAGGAGATCCTTGTTCCTGAACAGATTTTGGCACATAAGGATACGAAGTCTTCATAAGGGTAAAGTCCGAAGGCGGTTCTTGGTTAAGTTCAAGAATTATCCTGCACTTGATGCGAAGTGGATGGAGGAGGAGGACCTAGCAGATACTCCTCAGATTGTGAAACTTTACCTCGATGCTTTTGGTTTAGCATAGTCTACTCCAAATGGAACCCAGAATTCAGCTTGGCCGAAGATCTGGTGCAGTGGGATGCACAAGAGGGGAGTTACTCCACTCCTTTGTCAACAGATGCCTCGATTTTGATACTAAAGTCACTGATGTCTCTTTGAGCTTCAGGGATACTGAGAGCTGACAGTATTCTACTGGATGACTTTATGAAATGGAATTCCTGATTATGATACTGATTTGTTCTTGACTTCTTGTGAGTGCAGGAACTGATAGCCGAAATGACTGCAGCATTTTGGTCTGATTGATCTCGAATAGACATGGTTGCAATAGGGGTTAGTCAATCGAACATCGATGAGGTCCCGATTGGACCTAGATGTGATTGCTAGCTACATTGCCGATAAATCATGGTCTAAGATCCGAATGAATCTTGAATGTCATGTGATGTCCTGTGATGTCTGGTGATGTGACTGTCGATTTTGTACATGTGCTAGATGTGCGTTCCTAGTACGTAGGTACTAACAGTCAGTGTCTGCGAAGACGGTTTATGGCTTTTGTCGGTTTTGCAGGCGTAATCGCGGTCGATTACAATGCTTTCAAGAGGGGGGTATGTCACAAAGTGATGACGCGGTGGACAGCAGAAACCCTAATTTCTGCCAGAAACCCTAAAATTCCTGCAAACCCTAATTTTTACCAAAAACCCTAAATTCCGGAAATCGCGGAGGCGGATTATTATTATTATTTTTTTTGGAAAATGATGAGCGACGCGAATTTTGCTTTTGCTTTTTTTTTTAATAAAAAAAAGAGAAAAGACTCTCTAAGAGAGAGAGAGAATTGATGCTTTTGATTTTAAAAGCTTTTGGGGCTCTGCTTTTGGGCATCCCTTGTAACCTTTAAATTAGTGGTGAGGGCCTCACTTCTCAGAGCATCTGGACGCAGAGTCTGAGAGTGAAACCCTAACCGCTCTCTTGTACTTTGATGATTGATTAATACAAAAAGAAATACCGAAAGGGGCGCTAGTCTTTGGGGCCAATATCTCTAGGCACGGAACTCCGCCGGGCCAGTGCAAATCTATTGTGATCTGTGAATTGTTTTGAAGTGGTTATTTGGTGCTGTCGCGGTTGATTCTTGACTTGGAGTGTCCAAGTTTGTTACACAAGAAGCAAGTGTGTAGAAAGAGGGTTTACTTGTCTAGCCATAGGCATCTCAATCATGGAGCACCACATTCAGAGATTGGAGCGACAATAGATGAGCCGCTCCAATTACTTTGTTGATAGTTTGTTGCGAATTTTGGTGTGGATAAGCGAGTATGTGAACCAATTTCGCTCGCATGCACCAAATGAGCAATTCTATATTATATTCAAGAGATAGTGAGTCCAAGAATCTTTAATGCAACTCTTTGAAGGTGAGGCAATTGGTACCCGAAGCTCTCCCACCAAAAGAGAGGCTTCACCAAGGACTCTCTCTTCCAACATAAGGACTCTCTCTTCCAACATATGGTGGAAGTAAAAGCAATGCCTCTAGGAGTAGTAGCCTTCATCTCAATCTCAGTCTGTGTCTCTGTCTCTATAGGTGTTGTTGATGCTCTACCACACCCACGACCACGGCCACGAGCATGGAAAACTCTTGCACCTCTACCTCTTGTAGCCGAAGGCGTAGGGATTCCACGCACAATGACCCTCTTGCGTGATCGTGTATGAGAAACCTGTCGGACAATCTCTTCTAGCTCCAAGTAGAGCTCACGAAAAATTTGCTCCTCCATCATATCATGCTCTTTGTTGACACTTTTGAGAGTCTCAATTGAGAGCTTGCAATCATCAACATTGACCTATTTGACGAGTTATAGAAAAAAGTCAAGACAAAGTTAGCACATGTTAATTGGAATGCAAAGCCATATCCCATAGGAGTCAAGAAACAATTGTGTAGAAAGAGGGTTTACTTGTCTAGCCATAGGCATCTCATGCATGGAGCGCCACATTTAGAGATTGGAGCGACAATAGATGAGCCACTCCAATTGCTTTGTTGATAGTTTGTTGCGAATTTTGGTGTGGATAAGCCAGTATGCGGACCAATTTCGCTCACATGCACCAGACGAGCAATTCTAAATTATATTCAAGAGATAGTGAGTCCAAGAATCCTTAATGCAACTCTTTGAAGGTGAGGCAATTGGTACCCGAAGCTCTCCCACCAAAAAAGAGGCTTCACCAAGGACTCCCTCTTCCAACATATGGTGGAAGTAAAAGCCGTGCCTCTTTGGTCTCCATAGTTGATTAGCTCTTGAAGGAATGCGTCGTGATGATCTTTAGAGAGGGCCTTGGAAGGAAGTTGCGGCTCTCTTCTTGTAGCATTTGGTCTGTGAAAGGATCCGGCTTGTAGGCCGGATGCAAGAGAGCCGCAAAGTGGTGAATGGGCCTCTTCATAAAATCCCACCTCTTTTGGAAAAGAAAGAGGATGTCATCCCTCTTGGGGGAATCTTCAAAGACATTACTACAAGAAGAGAGAGAAAGAGAGAGAGAGAGGGGAGGCATGGTGCAAATTAGCAAAAAGCATTTTGTCGACTTGAGAATGGAGAGCAAAGGAGATACCGTGTCCCATCGGGTGGACCATCAAGAATGGTTGATGTCTCTATGTCCTTGTATGCCTCGTCCATGAAGTGGTGACGAAGGCCTATGGTAGATCCCTCCATGTCGGTCATTCGGAGCACTTTGTAGATGGGCAAGATGGCTACCACAAGACCCTTCACCTCTTCCCAAAATTCTTCTTTGTGGGAAAGCCGTTGGATGGCCTTTGCCTCTTGTGAGGTTGCTTGGTTCTCTCTCTCACACCATTGCTTGAACTCATCGGACACCATGGTTTTTTGCACTTTGTTTTGGACATCGTAGAGGCGCTTAAGAAGAAGCCACATAGAGGCAAATCGTGTTGCCGAGGGTTTCTTCAACTCCTTGTCGGAGTACGTGCGAAAAATTGCAAGTACTCTCATCTTGGCATTGATGAAGTTGACAAGAGTGGCCTTCATCCATTCTAGTTCTCCTATGTCTTCCATGAGAAGATCGAGGCAATGGGAGGCACAAGGGGTCCATACAATGTTCTTGTATTCAGCCTTGGTGATCACTTGCACCACGTTTTGGGCCTGACCTACATTAAGGAGAGAAAAATTTAGAACACTCATCAAGAGGGCGAAAAGTAGTAAGTACATACTACACAATGCACAAGAAGAGGGGGCAACTTAAACTCTCACCTCTTCTATTGCCGCCTTGATGTGCTTGTAGATGAATTTTCCCGTGACCTTGCCTCCTGCTCCCGCATCAACCAGCTTGCAAGAAGTAGGTACCAAGAGGGCATGACGCAAGCATGTTAATGATGCCCCTCTTCTTACGATCACTCCACCCATCGGAGAGAATGGAGCTGTTACGTGCACATCTAACCCTGTATGTATGTGGACAAGCTACTTCATGACATGGGTTCAGTTTAGTTAGCTTAGGAAGTGATCTGGCACTTTTGTGAATCTGTTCGTAGACCGTGCATGTCCAGACACTTAGATTAGATGCATATCCTCTGATTGCACACAGCATGATCATCAGATTTCCATCAGAACCCATCGGGAGCATCTTTACAGTGCATAGACCTATTTTTCCTATTTTTGACATTTTCACTTATTATTTTTAAGTGACTTTTGTTGGGAACTAGGTAGGGCAATTTTGCAAGGAACTATATAAGAAAACCCTAGCGCTAGCATTTTTGGCAGAAGAGGCAGCAGGAGCACTTGCTCAACTGGCAACTTCTCAGCAAGACCAACCCCCGCAACAGACCTAGCGTTTTTAGCCATCTGAGAAGCTAGCATTTTTGCAAGACAGATCATCCCTGGCGTTTTTGCAGAGCAGATCAGCCCCGGCGACAACAAAAGACCGCATATTTCCTAGCATTAGCAGATTCCGCAGTAGATAGCAGTTTTCAGCCCTAGCGTTTTTGCATCAACCTGAGACCATCAGCGTTTTTGCAGACCTTTGCGACAAGACCTCAGTTAGCATCAACGTTTTCAGTTTTCAACAGTCAGTATCCGCAATAGAACCCCCGAACCTCGCAGATCTCACCTTCCAGCAGCAGATCCTCGCTGCACGGTCAGATTGCGTGAAGTTTGCAGATTCAGCCCGAAAAACGCAAAATTTCAGCATCTGGGTTTTCAGCGTGTCACAAAGTGATGACGTGGCGGACAGCAGAAACCCTAATTTCTGCCAGAAACCCTAATTTCCGGAAATCGCGGAGGCGGAATATATTTTTTTATTTTTATTTTTTGGGGAAATTTTGAGCGACACAAATCTCAGCTTTTCGCTTTGATTTGGGAGAAAGAAAGAGAAAAAGAGAACTTGCTTTTTACTGACTCTCATTGAGAGAGAGAGAGAATCTGCTTTTGCTTTCAAGCTTTTGGGGCTCTGCTTTTGGGCATACCTTGTAACCTTTAAATTAGTGGTGAGGGCCTCACTTTTCAGAGCATCTGGACGCAGAGTCTGAGAGTGAAACCCTAACCGCTCTCTTGTACTTTGATGATTGATTAATACAAAAAGAAATACCGAAAGGGGCGCCAGTCTTTGGGGCCAATATCTCTAGGCACGGAACTCCGCCGGGCCAGTGCAAATCTATTGTGATTTGTGAATTGTTTTGAAGTGGTTATTTGGTGCTGTCGCGGTTGATTCTTGACTTGGAGTGTCCAAGTCTGTTACAGTGGTATCAGAGCACAACCGATTTCTCTTCTATGAGAAATCCGATCCCCGAATTTTTTTTCCGCGGCACCTATGGCTTCAGGCAATGATCAGTCGACTCCCTCTGCATCTGGAGATGCGGGCTGGGATCACAACGAAGATTCAGACAGAGAGTATGGCCCGCCTCGGCCTACTCAGGCGGAGCAAACAGAGATGGAGCGTCGTCAATTGATTGGCGATGCAACAAAGATGATGCTCAATTTTGCCAAGGATCCGAAGATGGCAAAATATATGAACCGGACCTCTTTGGAAGAGGTACAGATGGAGTGGCAGAGAACCACAACACTTCCGAAACCCGCTCTCAAGAAACCTTCTGTCTCCAAGAAATATACGGAGAAGGAATTGGAGAACGTGGTTGATGCACGGATTGCTCAGCTTTTCGACGTGCAAAAGAAGGACAAAAAGCACGGCAAAAAGCAGAAGAAAGGCACTGACTTCCCGGGATATTTGGGTCGTCGGTCGACATTCGACAAGGCAAAGAAACTGAAGAAGCGCGTCAAGTTTGAAGGCCTACCCAGTTCTTCTTCTTCTTCTTCTTCTTCTGACAGTTCTTCTAGCTCTTCAGACTCGAGCGAAGAAGACAGGAAAAGCAAAAAGCGAAGCAAGAAACAAAGCTTCGGAAAGGGCAAGAAAATGGCAAAGAAGGCTACATCTCGCCCAGAGACTGACAGTTCTACTGAGGACTCGTCTACAGACAGCTCAGATTCCGATGACGGAAAGTTTTATGCGAACAAGAAGAATTTTTACAAAGCCAACCAGTATGACTTTCTCGAAGATGAAAGCAAGAAAGTCCGAGAGTTTAAGGAAGGTGGCCACTCGATCAAGTTTGATACTTTTTCAGGATACTCAGATGCTTCGAAGGCTGTCTTTTATACAGCAGTTTGACATCGCTTTCGCGGGAGGACGCTATTCAGAGCACTCCAAGATTCAGAGAGCTGCCTCTTACTTTAAGTGGAATGCTCGTACTTGGTGGTCCACGCTTCTTTTAAACAAGACTGCGCCAGTTAAATGACTGAAATTTAAGAGGCTTTTTATTTCTTCTTGGTTGACTCAAGAGTTTGAGCGAGATATACGAGCTGCTTGGAACCATCTTCGGATGACCAAGAAAGATACAATCAATGCTTATTGTGAAAGATTCTGGAGCTCTTTTCTACCCGCCTCTTCATTCAAGAAGATCTCCTTCAGAGAACAGATTGAGCGGTTTACCTTGGGTCTACCTATAGAGATCCGAGATCATTGCTTGGAACAGAAGTCAGCTTCTATTCAGGAGTTGATGAGTCATGCGAAGCGGGGCTTTGCCATCACTCTGGCAGTCTGACCTACCCCACAGATGAGGCCATGACACAACGAGCCGAACAGACTTTTGGGAATGAAAGTAGAAAGAAAAAGAGCAACCCAGAGAAAAAAGGATGCACGACCCAAGCTTACTCCTGAGGAGAGAGCTCTCTTCATCAGAGAGGGGAAGTGCTTTGGATGCGGGGAACAGGGACATATCTCCGCGCAGTGCCCTAAAAAGACACAGAAAGAACAGCATGATAAAGATGACGACAGGCCTGAGAGCAGCTGAGGAACGTGGGAGAAAAGACAGATAGAAAAGCAGAACTGGTACCACATGGCGTGGGACCTGCACCGAATCTAATGAATGAAAGTACAAACTTTGCCGCTCTTGGGGCAAAGTGAAGGATCAGGAAGCTCTTTTGAAGGAGCCAAGGCCAACTTCTTTTCACTTGGAATTGGCGGCTCGATTTGGAATTACGTCCAACAGACTGACGCCATAGGCAGAGGTAGTTCGACTAGCACCCGGATGGGATGTTGCCATTACATCGAGCATTGGCAAACTTCGTTTGCAATGACAGGGGTGTTCAGGGCACGCGAGTGATGTTCTACTCAGGATCCCTTGGTACCACAAGAACTACGCCGTGGCTGACTACTGGGCCGAGAAAGCGACTTTGATAAATGAAGGGCTTAGAGATTGTACTTGATGAACTTCAGTTTCTTACTCATTCTTTTGGAAGAGAACTGAACGATGGATAAAGGTTGAATATGTTTTGACCTGATCAAAAGAACGCCAAGATTTTTCTCCACACTCATGCCGATTGCTTTTCAGAGGGCCTGAAGATCAAACCATTGATCTGATACCTGGAAGCACGCCATCGAATCGGCCACCTTATCGTGTGAGCCGAGTACAGAATGAAAAGATTATGAACCCAGTGAAAGACCTCTTGGAAAAGGGTGTTGTCCAGCCTAGTACTTCACCGTATTGCTCTCAAGTGTTGTTGGTTTTGAAGAAAGACGGATCTTGGAGAATGTGCATCGAGTATAGCACTCTCAACGAAATCACCATCAAGAACAGATTTCCGATTCCTAGGATCGATGATATACTTGACAGGTTATAGGGATCCTCGTGCTTTAGCAAGATTGACTTGAAGAGTGGATATCATCAGATCAGGATAGCGCCAAGAGATGTCTACAAGACAGCTTTTCGGACGACTTTTGGGTTATTTGAGTTTTTGGTGATACCTTTTGGCTTAACCAATGCTCCTGCGACATTTAACCGGATGATGGATAGGATTTTTCGAGAGTACAGGCTATTTGTTGGCACTTTCTTTGACGACATCATTGTTTTCTCCAAGAATGAGGCAGAACACAGATGATCAATAGAGATCATCTGCTTTGTAGTCTTTCAGGCATTACGAGATCACACGTTAGTGATTAATGCAAAGAAAAGTGAATTTTTCCTACTAGAGATACGCTTTTTGGGATACACTGTGTCAGCAGCAGGAGTGCAAATGGACCCGGCGAAGATAGAGACTATCCGTGATTGGCTCGATTTGAGGAATGTCCATGAAGTTAGAAGCTTCTTGGGATTGTGTTCGTACTACAGGCGGTTCATACGAAAGTTTGCAAAGGTTGCTTCCCCTTTGCATACCTTGACACAGAAAGGAGTACCTTTTTCGTGGGGACCCACAGAGGTGACTGCCTTTCAGACACTGAAAGAGAAATTGACTACGGGACCTATTTTGACTTTGCTGGACTTGCAGAAGTCATTTGAAGTATATTGTGATGGCATTACCTACTCGGAGCGGATTTTATTGTCTTTACAGACCATCAGAGTTTGCGCTGCTTCTTGTCATAGAAGCAGCTTTCGGAAAAGCAGATGCGGTGGACGAACATGTTGTCATAGTTCCACTTCCAGATTGTCCATGTGCAGGGACAGAAGAATGTGGTGGCAGATGCTTTGTCTCAGAAACCGTTGGTTCTGGCTATTTCCGCGATACATCATAGGAGCTTCATGGATATGGTCAATCAGTATGCCACAGATACAGATTTTGCAGATATTTTCACACGGATACGGGATGGGGAGACAATAGCGAGATACTCCCTTCGGGAAGGCTACTTGATGAAAAAGACTATGTTGTGCGTTACACAGCCGTTGAGGGAAAAGGTTATGACTGAATGCCACTGTCCACCTTTTACGGGTCACCGCGGCATTGCTACCACCATGAAAGGGGTAGAGAGATACTTCTCTGGGCCGAGACTCAAAAAGGATGTGGAAGAGTTTGTGCGCAGTTGCTCAGTATGCCAGAAGGTCAAGTTTGACAGGCATAAGGCACAAGGATTGTTACAGCCTTTACCCATACCCACCCACCCCTAGGAAAGTATTGCAATGGATTTCATTTTTGATCTCCCGAGAACACAGAATAATCACGATGATTTTTCGATACATGGCACGTCTGAGATGATTGTCTCCGGCAGAGACCCCAGATTTATGAGTTTGTTTTGGAAGGCAATTTGGGAGAACATTGGCATGCAGTTGCAGTTCTCGTCATCGTTCCACTTGCAGACTGACGGGCAATTTGAGATTGCCAATTCAGTGATTTTAGATTTATTGAAGTCTTGTATCTCGGATCAGAAGACTCAATGGGAAAAGAACTTACCTTTGGTGGAATTTGCCTACAATAACACGATACACTCTTCGACGGGGAAGACGCCATGTGAGATTGTTGAAAGTGCTACGAAGGTTCCATCCTTCCTGAGCACGAAAGATTAGATATTGGAAGCGGATGAATATTCGCGAGATTTGGATACGGCTTTTGCCAAGGTTCGCGAGACTTTACAGGAGTCTCAAGAACGAGAGAAAAAGGCAGCGGATCGCCATCGTCGCGACTTGAAAATAAAGGAGGATGATTGGGTGCTCTTACTTTTGAGAAGGCACGCCTGCGAAAGAAAAAGGGAAAAGAGCTTAGTATCACATACTAAGCTTTTTCCAAAGCTTAGTATGTGATACTACGGACCTTTCCAGATCACTGAAAAGATAAATGATGTCTCCTTTCGATTGAAACTGCCAGATACTTGGAGGATTCACAATGCATTGCATGTTAGTCTCTTGAAACCTGTTAAGGGTAATGTGCCTGATGATGGGGAGCCTGATGAGCAACCCGCAGTGGAAGAAAAGGAGGAGATCCTTGTTCCTGAACAGATTTTGGCACATAACGATACGAAGAAAGGTAAAGTCCGAAGGCGGTTCTTGGTTTAGTTCAAGAACTTTCTTGCATTTGATGCGAAGTGGATGGAGGAGGAGGACCTAGCAGATACTCCTCGGATTGTGAAACTTTACCTCGATGTTTTGGTTTAGCATAGTCTACTCCAAACGGAACCCAGAAACTCAGCTTGGCCGAAGATCTGGTGCAGTGGGATGCACAAGAGGGGAGTTACTCCGCTCCTTTGTCAACAGATGCCTCGATTTTGATACTAAAGTCACTGATGTCTCTTTGAGCTTCAGGGATACTGAGAGCTGACAGTATTTTGCTGGATGACTTTATGAAATGGAATTCCTGATTATGATACTGATTTGTTCTTGACTTCTTGTGAGTGCAGGAACTTACAGCCGAAATGACTGCAGCATTTTGGTCTGATTGATCTCGAATAGACATGGTTGCAATAGGGGTTAGACAATCAGACATCGTTGAGGTCCCGATTGGACCTAGATGTGATTGCTAGCTACATTGCCGATAAATCATGGTCTAAGATCCGAATGAATGTTGAATGTCATGTGATGTCCTGTGATGTCTGGTGATGTCCTGTGATGTGACTGTCGATTTTGTACATGTGCTAGATGTGTGTTCCTAGTACGTAGGTACTAACAATCAGTGTCTGCTAAGACGGTTTATGGCTTTTGTCGGTTTTGCAGGCGTAATCTCGGTCGATTACAATGCTTTCAAGAGGGGGGTATGTCACAAAGTGATGACGTGGTGGACAGCAGAAACCCTAATTTCTGCCAAAAACCCTAAAATGCCTGCAAACCCTAATTTCTGCCAGAAACCCTAATTTTTGGAAATCGCGGAGGTGGAATATTTTTTTTTAAAAATAATAATAATATATTTTTTTTTTTCTTTGGGAAATTTTGAGCGACGCAAATCTCCGCTTTTCGCTTTGATTTGGGAGAAAGAAAGAGAAAAAGAGAACTTGCTTTTTATTGACTCTCATTGAGAGAGAGAGAGAGAATCTGCTTTTGCTTTCAAGCTTTTGGGGCTCTGCTTTTGGGCATCCCTTGTAACCTTTAAATTAGTGGTGAGGGCCTCACTTCTCAGAGCATCTGGACGCAGAGTCTGAGAGTGAAACCCTAACCGCTCTCTTGTACTTTGATGATTGATTAATACAAAAAGAAATACCGAAAGGGGCGCCAGTCTTTGGGGCAAATATCTCTAGGCACGGAACTCCACCGGGCCAGTGCAAATCTATTGTGATCTGTGAATTGTTTTGAAGTGGTTATTTGGTGCTGTCGCGGTTGATTCTTGACTTGGAGTGTCCAAGTCTGTTACACAGCGCGTCGTCGTCGCATCGTCGCCATTGACATCGTCATCGACATAGAGTCATAATTCAGCAGATAAAGATTTACAGATTTCAGCCTTAGCATTTTCAGATTTCAGCCCGTCTCGTCGTCGTCCTCATCGTCGTCGACATCGTCGGCAAGTCCAAGCATTGTAGAGATTTGTGCAATTAATAGTAGACCGCTCTCGCCATAGAGAGTGGGGCCTTCGGAGGAGGGTTTGAGTCTTGACAACATTCTGGTGTCGTATTCCTCTCTCTCTATTTCTCAGTCTCAACACCTTCATTCACAGTGTTCACCACTTTGTTTGTGTCCATTGCACTCTCTCACTAAAGGAATGGAAGGCTCTCCCTTCCGTAAGTAAAAGGAGCCCTTGAGCACAGTTCGGAGCACTCATCTTGAGCAAAGTTCAACATTCACTTCCGCTGCACCTTACAGGAGCACCCATATTTTGCCCATCCGGCATGCACGGGCTCAAGGGATTTGTCAATTCTTGTCCGCTATTCGTCGAGCTTCTTGGTGCGCATGTCGGCATAGGATGGACCTGTCCACCCCTCATACCCATCGCATATGCTTTTCGGATAACTTTGTTTGTGTCAAGAAGGATCGCAAGGTCTGATGATCTGTTTGGACAACAAAATCGACACCTAAAAGGTAGTGCTTCCAACTAGAAAGCGCATGAATCACGACCAAGAGCTCTCTCATAGACTTGCATAGTCTTCTCTGGCCCTTGCAAAATTCATAAGCTACCACCCGTCCGTCTTGCATTAGCACTGCTCCGATGCCACATGCATCACACTAGACCACAAATGACTTCTTGAGATCTGGCAAAACAATGACTAGATCTGAAGTCAACTTTTCCTTTAAGAGACTAAAAGTTGAAATCTCTTTTTGGGTCCATCTGAAAGTGACCTCTTTCTTTTGCAAAGCGTGAAGAGGTGATGCTATCTCTGTAAAATTCTTGATAAACCTTCTATAGTAGGAACACAATCCCAAGAAGCTTCTGACATCGTGCACAGTCTTCAAGTCTGGCCATGTCTTAATAGCTTCGACCTTTGCGGGATCCATTATGACACCATCCTTTGAGACTATGTGGCCAAGAAAGTGGATCTCTTCCAGGAAGAATTCACTTATCTTAGGATTGACAAGTAGCCTGTGATTGCGCAGCTCTTTGAACACAATGGTCAAGTGACACCTATGCTCCTCTTCATTCTTCGAATAGACTATCATGTCATCGAAGAACGTCCCAACAAATTGTTGATGCGAGCGAAAAATCTGGTCCATCATTCTATTGAACGTGGCAGGAGCATTTCTTAGCCCAAACGGCATCACTAGAAACTCATAAAGACCAAATGTCGTTCTAAACGCAGTCTTGTGCACATCCTCTGGCCTTAATCGAATTTGATGGTACCCACTCTTAAGGTCTATCCTGCTGAAAATTGCAGCACCCTCTAAACAATCGAGAATATCATCAATCTTAGGAATAGGAAACCTATTCTTGATGGTATTCTTATTCAACGCACGGTAATCAATACACATGCGCCATGAGCCATCCTTTTTCTGCACTAGGAGCACTGGGGAGCAAAAGGGTGAAGAATTAGGTTGAATCAGCCCCTTCTCTAATAACTCCTCAACTTGGTCCATAATCTCTTTCTGCTGCGCCGCACTACCTCTGTAGGGAGGTCTATTTGGTGGGCTACACCCTGGCACCAAATCTATCAGATGATCCTCAGGTCTCTCTGGCGACAATTACGACGGTAATGAATCAGAAAATCAGTCACTAAACTCTTGCAAAAATGCTGACCTTTTTTTTAAATCTAGCACAGATAAATTTGACTGACAATTATCTGAGACATCACGTGCAAAAATCAAGTACATAGAAAGATGATTCTTTATTACAGAAGTGATAGCCGAAGCAGATACAATAGGGACAGACTCTTCTTTGAGCTTTACATCCAAAACATGAGTTTTGTCCCTATGTTGAAGGGTGATTGTCTTGTCGAAGGCATCCAGCACGCCATGTACTCTAAACATCCACGGAATTCCAGGTAGCGCATTGCACCCTTCCAATGGCATGATATAAAATTCTTTTGTGTCTACATAAAACTGAATATGGAGACGCAGCTTTCCAATAATGGGAGTAACACATTCTGAGTGGCCAAGACATGCCAACCGTGCCTCTGCTGTGTAATCATCTCTTCAGCTCTGTTCCAATAATGGAGTAACACACTCTGAGTGGCCAGGACATGCCAACCCTGCCTCTGCTGTGTACCCCATCTCTTCAGCTCTGATGCCCAGCTTCATAGCTAACTCTGGTGAGATAAAGTTTGCTTTGGCACCTAGATCAAAGAAGATGAGTGTCGTGTACTGGGCCTGTCACCCACCATATCTGGCACCAAACATGCTGTGGGTTTAGACTTCTTGCCTTTCTGGTCCTCTTTATCATCCGAGTCAGTTGGTCTTTTCCTTTGTGGACAATTGGTAGCAAAGTGACCACGCTGCTCGCATATAAAGCATTTGTTTTCAGCCATTAAGACCTTCTTTTCCTCGAGCGACTTACGCACAAAAGGCTTCCTTTTCTGTTCTTTGCCTGCGCTCCAGAAGTGTTAGGTGCAACGGAATGAATGTTGTATTTTCTCAAGATTAGCGATCTTTACGGCTCAAGTTCCTTTTAGTTCTTAGGGAAAGAGAGAGCTTTCCGTCTTATGGAGAGTGCTATGATCACAACAAAGTGGGTGGATATTGTGCGTGCAAGTGAATGAGATTGAGAGAAGAGGAGAGAAGAGATACGACACCCGAGAGGTTGTAAAACCCTCCTCTGAAGGCCCCACTCTCGTCGGCGAGAGTGGTCTACTTTGATTGCACAAAGGTGTACAATGCGTATGCAATGGACTGATGCAATGGGACTATGCCGATGACGACGACGATTTGGTGGCTGAAATCTGGGATCTTCTAACTGCTGAATTTTGGGACTGTTTCGGTGGCTGAAAATGACTGTTTTGGCTGCGTTTTTATGGCTGAAAATGGGAGAACATCTGCAACCAACTTGGGGCTGATGTGCTTCTATGTCATAGGCTGAAAACGCTGTAGTCTGATGCAAATTAGGGCTGAAAACAAAAACGCTGATTGCATCCTGCTGCTAGCCAAAAACGCTAGGTTGATCTGCATCTGCAAAGCCAAAACGCTGAAGTACTTGCTGTACAAAACGCTGGCTCTACTGTTCTGCTGGCGTTAGTAATCTGATGATGTTGCTGATCCAAAAACGCTGCATGGGCTGAAGTAGCAAAAACGCTAGCAAGGCTGATTTGGAAACGCTAGCAATTGGGGTCTTCTGGCGATGCTGAGGATCTGCTATGGCTGGGATGCTGAGGTGATGGCGATGCCCTGCTGTGGAAGGAAGCGCCAAAGGTGGGAACTGGCCCGGCGAGGATGGAATCCAAAAATGCTGGGAGTGTTGGGGGTTTTGCTGAGAAGTTGCCTGTTGAGCGGGAAGCTCCTGCTGCCTCTTCTGCCAGAAAGTGATAACTTGGGTTTGCTTATATATTAACTTAGCAAAATTGCCCTACCTACTTTTGTTGGAAAGTCACTTAAAAATAATAAGTGAAAATAACCAAAAATAGGAAAATAGGCTAAATGCACTGGAAAATTCCCCTAACTGATACTAATGGATTCTGATGGGAATTCCGATGATCATGCTGTGTGCAACCAGAGGATATGCATCTACACTAAGTGACTGGGCATGCATGGTCTACGAATAGACTCACAAAAGTGCCAGATCACTGCTAATCTAGACTTGACTGAACTGACTGAACCTTGCTGTGGTGTAGCTTGTCCACGGACACATAGGGTTGGGATGTGTCATGTGACATCCCCTCCTTTTTAAAGTGAGGTCCTAGTACCGAACTGTATGGCGTCGAGGGAAATCGCCAACAGCATCCGGAATCCTGGATGGGACTCTTCGCCGGCCCACTCTGCTGTGTGGGTCGAGCGGTACTTTAACTTCATAAAGGTCTGCAACGCTTGCTTCTTTGGGCCGCGCCGAAAGCGACAAAGTGGTTTGAATCTCCTTTCTTGCGTCAACTACGTCTAGAGATCTGCTTCTTTCATCTTCAAGAATCTCCATGGCTGAAAATTCCTGAAACCATCTCCAACACAAAACCATGAACATACCTATTCCATGTAAAGTGAAGGAAAAAAATCTTGTCTTCTCTAAAGACTGTGTATGCAATGTAGATGAACATAGAGACGGAGTGACAACCCGTTCATCAAACATATGCAAACAATGCGCTCGAATCTTTTCTGTTTGATCGAAATCAATCAACTGTGGCAAATCACAATGGAAATGCCCATGCTTGGTGCTCATACAATCATGTGATCTTTCGGAAACTGTGTCATGCCAAGGAAGAGACATAGAATGTGACTTCTTGACATACAGACTTTTCAAATTTTCATGAAAATTCCGCATACATTTGTGCTCATCCATGAGAGAAACGTGCTCAACATACAATATGTCATGCCTAGGAAAAGGGATCACATAACGATGTTGACTAAAATACAGGAAACCTTCACGAATGAAACACTCGAACAATGCGTGCGTATCAATCATGCGAACACATAATACTTCCTGTGAGGGTTCGTTGGACCAAGGCTCGAGAGCCAAGATCGGTTCTTCGTGATTGATCGAATCTGTAACTAGGTTAGCTTCGCTATAAAAAGCATCCACTAACACATTATCCTTGTGAACAATCACATCTTCTTCATGCAACTCATCATGCTCGTGAGAAATCACATCTTGATCATGCAAATCATCATGCTTGTCATTGGCATCCAAATCATTATGCAAATCATTGGCATCCAAATCATCATGCTTGTCATTGTCATTCAAATCATCATGCTTATCATTGTCATCCAAATCATCATCATGCTTCACACAATCATGCAAATCCTGTGTATCATGCTTCGGAGAAGAAGAGACTGAGAGAGTCTCCTTTTCCCGAATCTCTTGCATCGGTGTCGGCACTTGAGAAAAAAGTCGCAACATCTCTTGCAGTCGTGCTTTGTTCTCGCGATAAAATTCTGCTTGTCTTGCTTGGTTCTCTGCGTGTCTGCGTTCCATTTTTGCTTGTCTTTCTTTGAATTCATGATCCAATTTGGCTTGTCGTTCTTTGGCTTCCAAGCGTGCTTGCTCGCTCTCACGTGCTATGGTTGTCATTCTTTCTTGGTACTTACGCTCGATGAGTGCGATTCTTTCTTCGCTTTCTAACTTCCTGTCCATCATCCGCATGTCGAAAGCCTCCATAGCAGTTAGTGCAATCCTTGTCGTAGATGGAAAAGGGGGAGGGTCGGAAAAACCTCCTCGTGGAGAAAATTCTTCTTCGCCTCTCTCATGCTCATCACCTCCAAGCGAAGTATCCATTCCGCTTCGAATGATGATCATTCTGCAATCGTGGTTTCTTGTGGTTTCTTGGGGTCTTGGGTTCTTAAGTCCACGAGGAACTTGGGTTCTTGAGGGTCTTGAGGTCCTTGATTCGTGGGTTCTTGAGTCTTGAGGGTCTTGGGTTCTTGGGGTTCTTGAGGTTTTCTTTCGCCTGCTAATCGCGTTGGAGAAGGATCTTCTCTTCACCCGAGCTCTACCCTTTTTTGCGGGCGCACCCCTTGGCGGCCTTGCGCTCACACCAAGGTTGCTTTTTCCAACCTCACGTCGATTAGCTGGCCGCTAAGTGCATGGTCCGCTCTCAATGAGTGAAAAGAGACACAAGGGGAGGCTGGACAAGCCCTTCTTTCTTGGGATTCCTGTCACTCTTCAACAAAACACGATTAGGAATCGCCACGTCCAAGTAAACTTGGGTTCGTGCGACCTCAACAAGCAAAAAAAAATTCTTGTGGTTCTTTCCTTGAGTAATGCAGAACACTTCCAAAGCTCTGCTACCAATGTTAGGTGTAGCGGAATGAATGTTGTATTTTCTCAAGATTAGTGATCTTTATTGCTCAAGGTTCCTTTTAGTTCTTAGGGAAAGAGAGAGCTTTCCGTCTTATGGAGAGTGCTATGATCACGAACAAGTGGGTGGATATTGTGCGTGCAAGTGAATGAGACTGAGAGGAGAGAGAAGAGATACGACACTCGAGAGGTTGTAAAACCCTCCTCCGAAGGCCCCACTCTCGTCGGCGAGAGTGGTCTACTTTGATTGCACAAAGGTGTACAATGCGTATGCAATGGACTGATGCAATGGGACTATGCCGATGACGATGACGGTGATGACGACGACGACTTGGTGGCTGAAATCTGGGATCTTCTAACTGCTGAATTTCGGGACTGTTTCGGTGGTTGAAAATGACTGTTTTGGCTGCGTTTTTATGGCTGAAAATGGGAGAACATCTGCAACCAACTTGGGGCTGATCTGCTTCTATGTCATAGGCTGAAAATGCTGTAGTCTAATGCAAATTAGGGCTGAAAACAAAAACGCTGATTGCATCCTGCTGCAGCCAAAAACGCTAGGCTGATCTGCATCTGCAAAGCTAAAACGCTGAAGTACCTGCTGTACAAAACGCTGGCTCTACTGTTCTGCTGGCGTTAGTAATCTGCTGATGTTGCTGATCCAAAAACACTGCATGGGCTGAAGTAGCAAAAACACTAGCAAGGTTGATTTGGAAACGCCAGCAATTAGGGTCTTCTGGCGATGTTGAGGATCTGCTATGGCTGGGATGCTGAGGTGATGGCGATGCCCTGCTGTGGAAGGAAGCGCCAAAGATGGGAACTGGCCCGACGAGGATGGAATCCAAAAATGCTGGGAGTGCTGTGGGTTCTGCTGAGAAGTTGCCTGTTGAGCGGGAAGCTACTGCTGCCTCTTCTGCCAGAAAGTGCTAACTTGGGTTTGCTTATATATTAACTTAGCGAAATTGCCCTACCTACTTTTGTTGGAAAGTCACTTAAAAATAATAAGTGAAAATAACCAAAAATAGGAAAATAGGCTAAATGCATCGAAAAATTCCCCTAATTGATGCTAATGGATTCTGATGGGAATCATGCTGTGTGCAACCAGAGGATATGCATCTACACTAAGTGAGTGTGTTAGGGAATAAAGGCCCAAGTGCCTTGTACTTATTAACTTATAAGTTAAAAGACTTATAAGTGAGGGGGCCCAAGTGTGAATGGCCCCCTAGTCACTTACTCATATACTCAAAGGTCAAGCCCAAATTAGGACTTGCGTGACTTCTCCCAGATTTTGACGAGCGTTCTCTCTCTCTCTCACGTTCTTCTCTGCGTGTGCTTCTTCAGCGCCTCTCTCCTCTTCTCCTTCACTCTCATTGCATAGGACAGCAAGTGGGCTCTCTCTCCTGCTCCAATCAGAATTCTGTTCTTGCTCGCTGCGGGAAGGATATTCAACCGTTTTCGATCAACTCTGTCGCGAAGGGATCCTCTCACCGTGTAGAATCGACCTCCGGTGACAGTTTCCCCAAAATTAGGGTTTCAAAAACTGGCGAACAGCAGCCTATTTCTGCTGAAATTGACCAATTTCGGGGTCAATTTGATGCAATTTCATTAGGGCAAGTCTCACAGGTCAATCTTACAGGTGTTTCCACCAACGAGGTTCTGAAAATTCAGCAAAACAGGTGTTTACAGGTCTGATTTTTGCCCTAAAACAGGGAATTTCAGCAAGCAAATGATGTATACACCCTGTGGAAACCTTTGGTAAGGGTTTGGCAGTGAATGTACGCCGTTTTGGGGTGATTTCGCGTGAAATTTGCTCGCTGTTTTTCTGTAACAGCAAGCTGTTTTTTGCCCGATTGCGCACATTTGGGCGTGTTTAGGTCGGCAAAACAGGGTTTCAGTGTGTGCAATCACTCAGAATTGCGTCTAGCAGTGAAAGTGGCAATTTGTTGCACATTCGTAAGCTTGAAGGTGCCCATAACTTTGCTATATGGAAGAAGCAATGTTATAATGTGATGTTGCAGAAGAAACAGGCGAAACCTATTAAGTTACAGGGTGTGAAACCGGTTGATATGGAGGTTGAAGAATGGGAAGAAGTGGACGAGTTGGCTCGCTCCACGATCATGCTTTCGGTGTCTGACAATTTACTCTTCAATGTAGAGAATGAGCAGACAGCATGGGGCATGTGGAAGCGTTTAGACGAGTTGTATGCACAGCAGAGTGCTGCCAGTAAAGTGTATTGGCTTAAGAAGCTTATGGATCTCCGCATGAAGGAGGGCACGCACATGCCAGTGCACCTCAATGAATTCAATTCTATTTTCAGCCAACTGACAGAGCTGAAATTCACGATTGATGAGGAGTTCAAAGCTACTTTTCTGCTATGCACATTGCCCGAGAGTTGGGATGTATTCCGGACAGCTCTTAGTAACTCAAGTGCGTCACTTAAGTATGCAGATGTAGAGAGTTCTCTCTTGATGGAAGAGATGAACAGGAAGAACACCACAGGTGGATCTTCTAATGCATTGCACTTGAGAGGCAGGTCTCAACAGAGGGAGAAATCTAACAGTAAGGACAAGGCACGCAGCAAATCTCGTAGGAAAGATGTTGTGTGTCATCATTGTGGAAAGAAAGGGCATTATAAACGGGAATGCTATGAGTGGAAGAAAGAGAAGAACAAGGGTGCTGAATCTGATGCAAAGGACAAGGGAAATGCCAAGAAGAGCACTGTGTTGATTGAGGAAATCAATGTTGCTAGTAGTTGTGACAGTGACAGCAGCACTGATGTACTCAATGCCTCTTCTGTGGATGCACATACCCTTGCTATGGGTTCTGATGTGGACATGCATACTTGGATTTTTGATTCAGGTGCCTCCTTTCATGTAACACCTCATAGGGATTGGTTTACACAGTACTCAGGTGAGGTGCAGGGCACTGTTTATTTGGGAGAGAACTATGCATGTGACATTGCAGGTATTGGCAGTGTCCAGTTTTCCTTTGCTGATGGTATGACTTTTGTTTTGCACAAAGTGCGCCATGTGCCACAACTCAAGAAGAGTTTGATTAGTACAGGGCAGCTAGATGATGCAGGCTATCACACCACTTTTGGTGATAGCAAGTGGAAAATTTGTAAAGGGGCCCGGATTGTAGCCAAGGGTTGTAAATCGGACACTTTGTATCCTTTGCATGTATCTAGTGTGCGTGACCATGTTGTCGCCGTAACCGAGCAGCCAAGTGTTTCTTTGTGGCATGGCCGGTTGGGACACATGAGTAAAAGAGGAATGGAAACTCTGTCTCGTTGTGGTTATTTGCCGTGTTTGAGGTATGCTGATTTTTCTCATTGTGAGCACTGTATTTATGGTAAGCACAATCAAACACCGCACAAAAGGTCTCTTTCTTTGAAGTCTGACAGGTTAGACTTAGTGCATTCCGATGTATGTGAAATGCCACAGTTGTCCTTAGGGGGAAAGAAATATTTTGTCTCGTTTATCGATGATGCTACACGTAAGGTGTGGGTGTATCCAATACGTGCTAAAAGCGATGTTTTGGATACTTTCAAGAAGTTTCTTGCGTTTGTTGAGAATCAAATTGACAAGAAGCTTAGGTCTTTGCGCTCAGACAATGGGGGGGAGTATGTATCAAAAGCATTTATTGACTTTTGTGCTACTAAAGGTATTAAAAGAGAGCTCACGGCTCCTTTTAATCCCTCTCAGAATGGAGTTGCAGAGAGATTGAACCGGACTATCCAAGAGAAAGTTCGGAGTATGCTGTCACATGCTGCATTACCTCATGGTTTTTGGGCAGAAGCTGTGCAAACAGCTATTCACTTGATTAATCGCTCACCTAGCAAGGCTTTGGGTGGAAAGGTGCCTGAGGAGGTGTGGTCTGGCAAGCCACCCTCATATGCACATTTAAGAGTGTTTGGTTGTGAGGCCTATGTTCACATCCGGAGTGAACTGCGCACCAAACTAGAACCAAAGTCTCATAAATGCATTTTCCTAGGATATGGTGAGGATGGTGAAATGGGGTATAGATTATGGGATCCCGCATTACGGAAAATCATACGCAGCAATGATGTCATCTTCAATGAAAATTGCATGCACAAACAGCCCACAAAGGTCGAGGAAGTGTGCCGGGTTGTTTTTCGTGAAGATGTTACATATGGACAGCCAAGAAGGCCCAATGTTCAGCAGCCTTTACATGCTGAAAATGGTGCTGAAAATCAGCCATTAGCTGCTGAAAATCAGCCCCAACAAGTTGCCATTGATGCACCACAGGTAGGGGAACAGGTTGATGCTCCTAGACCGCCCGTTGTTGCGATGCAACCGGCTGAACAGCCTGCTGTTTTTGATGGTTTACAGGCTGAAAATCCACCTGTTATGGATCATTGGGTGCGTAGGTCTACTCGGGTGACAAGGCCCCCCGATAGATATGAACCGTCTTTGGACTATGTCATGCTTACTGATTGTGGTGAGCCGTCTTGCTATAAAGAGGCTATGCAACGGGAAGACAGTAAGAAATGGTTCAAAGCAATGGTTTCGGAAATGCAGTCTTTGGAGAAAAATCATACATGGGACTTGGTTGATTTGCCTAAAGGGCATAAGGCTCTGCCATGTAAATGGGTTTACAAGACCAAGGTCACATCTGATGCTTCTTCTAAGTACAAGGCACGTTTGGTTGCTAAAGGGTACAAGCAAAAGCATGGTGTGGATTTTGATGAGATTTTTTCTCCTGTTGTAAAGCTTGCCACATTACGTCTTGTTTTAGGCCTGGTTGCTTCTGAAGATATGGAGTTAAAGCAAATGGATGTCAAAACAGCGTTTTTGCATGGCGATTTGCTTGAGATAATCTATGTGATGCAGCCAGAAGGTTTTGTGTCAAAGGGGCAAGAGAAGAAAGTATGTAGACTCTTGAAGAGCTTGTATGGTTTGAAACAGTCTCCCCGTGCATGGTATCACAAGTTTGATACATTCATGAGGTCTCAAGGATACAAAAGAAGTAATTCTGATCACTGTTTGTATATCAAAACGGCAAGTGATGGATCTCTTCTATTGCTGATTTTGTATGTTGATGACATGCTTATTGCGGGTAACAATGTCACAGAGTTGGATGCATTACAGCAAAGCTTAAAGAATCGCTTTGACATGAAGGATCTTGGTGATGCTAATCATATTTTGGGCATGCGTATCTCTCGAGATAGACCTAACAGGAGTCTGTATCTATCTCAACGAGATTATGTTAATAAAGTGCTACATCGTTTTCATATGGATGGGGGAAAGGCACTTGGTACTCCGCTGCCTCCATATGTAAAACTGACTGCACATGACTGCCCAAACACAGATGATATGCGGGCTGAAATGGCCAAGGTTCCTTATGCATCAGCCGTTGGCAGTTTAATGTATGCTATGGTTGCTACACGTCCGGACATTGCATTTGCGGTGGGAGTGGTAAGCAGGTACATGAGCAATCCTGGCAAAAAGCATTGGGAAGCAGTGAAGTGTATCTTGAGATACTTGAAAGGCACTAAAGACTTGTGCATTTGTTTTGGGAAGAGTGAGACATCTGTGCATGGCTTTACAGATGCAGATTTTGCTGGACATCCAGATTGCAGGAAGTCTACCTCTGGATATGTGTTTACATTCACAGGAGGTGCAGTTTCTTGGATTTCTAGATTGCAAAAATGTGTTGCTTTGTCTACCACTGAGGCTGAGTATGTGGCTGCCACTGAGGCATGCAAAGAAGCTTTGTGGCTCATGCGTTTGGTAGAAGAGCTTGGCATTAAGTCACCGGTTCCTGTGCTACACTGTGATAGTCAGAGTGCTATTATGCTTGCAAGGAATCCTGTTTTTCATGCCAAGACAAAGCACATAGAGGTGAAGTATCATTTTATCAGGAGTGTGCTTGATGACAAGAGCATTACACTTGTCAAGGTGCACACAGATGACAACCCTGCAGATCTTTTGACCAAGAGTCTTCCAGCAGAGCGGTTTGCATATTGCCGACAGATGATGGGTGTTGGATGAGTAAGTGCATGATCAGCTGATGTATCATAGTTAGTTGATTCTTTGATCTCCCAAGGTCCATTGCCTTTAGGTGGGAGGTTGTTAGGGAATAAAGGCCTAAGTGCCTTGTACTTATTAACTTATAAGTTAAAAGACTTATAAGTGAGGGGGCCCAAGTGTGAATGGCCCCCTAGTCATTTACTCATATACTCAAAGGTCAAGCCCAAATTAGGACTTGCGTGACTTCTCCCAGATTTTGACGAGCGTTCTCTCTCTCTCTCACGTTCTTCTCTGCTTGTGCTTCTTCAGCGCCTCTCTCCTCTTCTCCTTCACTCTCATTGCATAGGACAGCAAGTGGGCTCTCTCTCCTGCTCCCCCACAGACTGGGCATGCACGGTCTACAAATAGACTCACAAAAGTGCCAGATCAGTGCTAATCTAGACTTGACTGAACTGATTGAACCCTGCTGTGGTGTAGCTTGTCCACGGACACATAGGGTTGGGATGTGTCACGTGACAAGAAGTATCGGCTGAATCCTTATCTTTAGTGGCCTTTTCTAGCTCCTGTGACGCTTCAAGAGTTGTTTTCACAAAGGGCTTCTTCAATGAATTTTTCCTTCGTTGCCCTCCTTTCTCGTTGCTCGGAAACCCACTGTCCTCTTCTTTCAACAAGGCAAGACGAGTGTTAGCAACTTCCATGAGCTGGGTGAGGGTAGCTACTTTGTTCTTGGTACAGTAGTCTCGAAGCCCTTTAGGCAGCACACAACAGTACTTCTCTATCTGCGTTGTCAATGGCACAAATCTGTAGGAGGTCACTGAGAGTAACGCTTTACAAAACCTGCGATTGTACTCCAGCAAGCTCTTGCATGTAGCCGAAATAAGCTGGTGCCAATCTGTCATGACGTCGGCTTCAAATTCATTTCACAGCCAAGCAGATGCAAACATTTGCTTGAAGTGACCCAAGTGGGGGTGCCTGTCCTTGCATTAACAATGTCGTCCACCATGTAAGCGCATTGTCTTTCAAGAAAGTGGCAGCTTTCGTGACCTTAGAGGCCTTTGTAAAATTCCCTCCTGCATAAGCTGTGTCAAACTGCTTGAGGAAAGTGAGAGCCTTTGTCTTATCCTCGAAGCCGCTGAAAGTGGTAAACTTTACAGCTGCACCTTCTTTATAAGCTTTCGGCTTTTCCAGCGTCCCCAAATTTTCATAAGGAATGGTCTGCAACATGGGCACTGTAGTAGGAATCATCGGCACGTCTTGGCCATTGACATTTTGCGTCAGAGGTGCCATATCTGGTTGTTGTCCAGAACAACCAGCCATGCCAAAATTACCCTGTGGCACCCCAAACTGGCCCTAGTTGCTGTGAAAACCTTGTTGCATGCCGATGCTACCATACATGGGGTTTGGCATCATGCCTTGCGTACCCCTGAACACTGTTCCTGGCAGGTACGGTTGACTTCCAGGTGCATAACCAGCCATACTCTGGAACACAGATCCACCCCCGAAATACCGAGGATGTACTGTGGGTGGTGGAAAAACTGGATGCATTGCCTGGTCACCAATTCCCTGTCCATTCAAGACAGCATGCGGGTATAGCCTGTGAAATAGGCATCCTAATCACCTGTTCAAGGACGGGAGGAACCTGTTTTGGAGCCCCTAACTCCACAACATGCGAGAGTTCCCTATCCTGCTGAGACGCATGAAGTACTTGGGCTTGAGCCTCAACAAGCTCTGTTCGCGGTGTAGGTTGCCTATTTTGATGTGGCACTGGTGGCGCTTGCAAGAACTCCATAAACCTTGGGATCTACACCAGTTGTGAAAACGCATTCACCACGGCAACTAACAGAGTCCTGAACGCATCATCCTCAAGTTTCCCAGTCATAAAGCCCTGTATTGGAGGAACATTCACATCAAGAGGAGGTACAGACAGTCATGGCCGTGAACTCTCGCCATCTCGAACACCATAGGAATTTCCTATCTGCCCTTCGAAGAGGAACCCTCTTCCATAATGCCCTTCCCTTTCTCGGCCATAGTGTAATCCCGCGTTTCTGTACTCTGTCTTTACCCAAAACAGTTGAGGCTCTCTTCTTGAGGAAAAATTGATTGATGTCCTGGCAATGGAACCTTGAAACCGGCCCGTAGGGCGGTAGGCCTTGGCTTTCACCCAAAATTCTTTACTTTAGACACAGAGAGAGAGAGAGAGAGTACTTTGCAAAGGTAACTTGCGACGGGAATACACTTAAAGCACACACACGGCTCGGAAGCTAGAATGCTCCGAGCACTCGCCGACAACGTGTAGGCCCCAAAATTGACGCCTCTTTCGGTATTTCTTTATACTACAAGAGGGTTGTCACAAAGGGATGACGTGGTGGACAGTAGAAACCCTAAAATTCTTGCAAACCCTAATTTCCGGAAATCGCTAAGGCTTAAAAAAAAAAAAAAAAAACTTTTTTAAAAAAAAAATTGGAAAAAGATGAGCGACGCAAATTTTGCTTTTTGACTCTTTGTGAGAGAGAGAGAGAGCAATTGCTTTTGATTTGAAGCTTTTGGGGCTCTGCTTTTGGGCATCCCTTGTAACCTTTAAATTAGTGGTGAGGGCCTCACTTCTCAGAGCATGTGGACGCAGAGTTTGAGAGTGAAACCCTAACCGCTCTCTTGTACTTTGATGATTGATTAATATAAAAAGAAATACCGAAAGGGGCGTCAGTCTTTGGGGCCAATATCTCTATGCACGGAACTCCACCGGGCCAATGCAAATCTATTGTGATCTGTGAATTGTTTTGAAGTGGTTATTTGGTGTTGTCGTGATTGATTCTTGACTTGAAGTGTCCAAGTCTGTTACAGTGGTATCAGAGCACGGCCGATTTCTCTTCTACGGGAAATCCGATCCCCGTTTTTTTTTTTTTTCCGTGGCACCTATGGCTTCAGGCAATGATCAGTCGACTCCCTCTGCATCTGGAGATGCGGGCAGGGATCACAACGAAGATTCCGACAGAGAGTATGGCCCGCCTTGGCCTACTTAGGCGGAGTGTCGCCCGTTGATCGGCGATGCAACAAAGATGATGCTCAATTTTGCCAAGGACCCGAAGATGACAAAATATATGAACCAAACTTCTTTGGAAGAGGTATAGATGGAGTGGCAGAGAACCACAACACCACTCCCGAAACCCGCTCTCAAGAAACCTTCTGCCTCCAAGAAAATATACGGAGAATGAACTGGAGAACGTGGTTGATGCACGGATTGCTCAGCTTTTTGACGCGCAAAAGAAAGCCAAAAAGGAGAAGAAAAGCACTGACTTTCCAGGTTATTTGGGTCGTCAGTCGACTTTTGACAAGGCAAAGAAACAGAAGAAGCGTGTTCGATTTGAAGGAGTACCCAGTTCTTCTTCTTCTTCTTCTTCTTCTTCTTCTGATAGTTCTTCTAGCTCCTCAGATTCGAGCAAAGAAAACAGAAAAGGTAAAAAGCGAAGCAAGAAACAAAGCTTCGGAAAGGGCAAGAAAAAGGCAAAGAAGACTACATCTCACCCAGAGACTGACAGTTCTACTGAGGACTCGTCTACAGACAGCTCAGATTCCGATGACGGAAAGTTTTATGCGAACAAGAAGAATTTTTACAAAGCACAGGTATAAGGCACAGGGATTGTTACAGCCTTTACCCATACCCACCCACCCCTGGGAAAGTATTGCAATGGATTTCATTTTTGATCTCCCAAGAACACAGAATGATCACGATGATTTTCCGATTACATGGCACGTCTGAGACGATTGTCTTCGACAGAGACCCCAGATTTATGAGTTTGTTTTGGAAGGCAATTGGGGAGAACATTGGCACGCAGTTGCAGTTCTCGTCATCGTTCCACTTGCAGACCGACGGGCAATTTGAGATTGCCAATTCAGTGATTTTAGATTTATTGAAGTCTTGTATCTCGGATCAGAAGACTCAATGGGAAAAGAACTTACCTTTGGTGGAATTTGCCTACAATAACACGATACACTCTTCGACAGGGAAGACGCCATGTGATATTGTTGAAAGTGCTACGAAGGTTCCATCCTTCCTGAGCACGAAAGATAAGATATTTGAAGCGGATGAATATTCGCGAGATTTGCACGGCTTTTGCCAAGGTTCGCGAGACTTTGCAGGAGTGTCAAGAACGAGAGAAAAAGGCAGCGGATCGCCATCGTCGCGACTTAAAATTGAAGGAGGATGATTGGGTGCTCTTACTTTTGAGAAGGCACGCCTATGAAAGAAAAAGGGAAAGGAGAGGCTTTTTCCAAAGCTTAGTATGCGATACTACGGACCTTTCCAGATCACTGACAAGATAAATGATGTCTCCTTTCGATTGAAACTGCCAGATACTTGGAGGATTCATAATGCATTGCATGTGAGTCTCTTGAACCCTGTTAAGGGTGATGTGCTTGATGATGAAGAGCCTGATGAGCAACCCGAAGTGGAAGAAAACGAGGAGATCCTTGTTTCTGAACAGATTTTGGCACATAACGATACGAAGAAAGGTAAAGTCCGAAGGCGGTTCTTGGTTTAGCTCAAGAACTTTCCTGCATTTGATGCGAAGTGGATGGAGGAGGAGGACCTAGCAGATACTCCTTGGATTGTGAAACTTTACCTCGATGTTTTGGTTTAGCATAGTCTACTCCAAACGGAACCCAGAAACTCAGCTTGGCCGAAGATCTGGTGTAGTGGGATGCACAAGAGGGGGGTTACTCCGCTCCTTTGTCAACAGATGCCTCGATTTTGATACTAAAGTCACTGATGTCTCTTTGAGCTTCAGGGATACTGAGAGCTGACAGTATTCTGTTGGTTGACTTTATGAAATGGAATTCCTGATAATGATACTGATTTGTTCTTGACTTCTTGTGAGTGCAGGAACTGATAGCCGAAATGACTGCAGCATTTTGGTCTGATTGATCTCGAATAGACATGGTTGCAATAGGGGTTAGTCAATCGGACATCTATGAGGTCCCGATTGGACCTAGATGTGATTGCTAGCTACATTGCCGATAAATCATGGTCTAAGATCCGAATGAATGTTGAATGTCATGTGATGTCCTGTGATGTCTGGTGATGTCCTGTGATGTCGTGTGATGTGACTGTCGATTTTGTACATGTGCTAGATGTGTGTTCCTAGTACGTAGGTACTAACAATCAGTGTCTGCTAAGACGGTTTATGGCTTTTGTCGGTTTTGCAGGCGTAATCTCGGTCGATTACAATGCTTTCAAGAGGGGGGTATGTCACAAAGTGATGACGTGGTGGACAGCAGAAACCCTAATTTCTGCCAAAAACCCTAAAATTCTTGCAAACCCTAATTTCTGCCAGAAACCCTAATTTTCGGAAATTGCGAAGGCTATTTAAAAAAAGAAAAAGAAAAAAAAAGGAAAATGATGAGCGACACAAATTTTGCTTTTTGACTCTCTGTGAGAGAGAGAGGAATTGCTTTTGATTTGAAGCTTTTGGGGCTCTGCTTTTGGGCATCCCTTGTAACCTTTAAATTAGTGGTGAGGGCCTCACTTCTCAGAGCATCTGGACGCAGAGTTTGAGAGTGAAACGCTAACCGCTCTCTTGTACTTTGGTGATTGATTAATATAAAAAGAAATACCGAAAGGGGCACTAGTCTTTGGGGCCAATATCTCTAGGCACGGAACTCCGTCGGGCCAGTGCAAATCTATTGTGATTTGTGAATTGTTTTGAAGTGGTTATTTGGTGTTGTCGCGATTGATTCTTTACTTGGAGTGTCCAAGTCTCTTATAGGGTAGATTACAAAGAAGAGTCCCGGGAATTCTTTACCTGTATCTAGCTAGATACCACTTGTTTTGGCAAAATTGCGGCAGCATAACAGCCCCAAAACTTGCACGAAACCAATTTCCCTGCTAGAACTCACTTCCACTAACATAAACCCTTTGATTTCTGCCCAAAAACAGTAAATTCAGCATGCTGTATTTACTGGTTTTTGCCCTGTTTTCAGTCCTAAAGAGTCCTCAAACTGTTCTCTAAGAGAGGGGCATTGTTCCAAATGGTTCTGGCGTCGGTATGCCGTATGGCTGAAAAACAGTCCAATTTTAGCGCATAACCAGCGCCGAAAATGCACCTGTACAATGAGGTTATCATCCTCACTGGTGCCTGCTTTTGGAGCAGCAGTTAGCTACTCCCCGTTCCTGCTAAGAGAGGCTCTTGCCTCAGCAAAAACACATACAACCACACAGCTGTACATGAGTCAAATGAAGAGCCCTCTTGTGGGGCATCACATTACTGCACATAGGGAAGAGAGAGAGCAGTGTGAGGTGTGCAGGGCATGAGTTCTTGCACCACACTGTACATGAGAGGGAAAGCTGGTAGTCAATAGATCTTAACCTATGACAAAAACTCTCAAATGAGCTCCCTCAGCTTAAACTTCAGTACTACTTTTGCAAGAGGAAAGTGCACCAAAATGTCACTTGCTACGTTTACAAGCAATTTTCCGTTTCGGGGTTGCCGCTTAAAAATCTCCCGACTGGTTGCCCAGTTGACTTTGCAGCAGAGTTCTAAAATGTTCCCCTTGTCATTCCGGAGGTAATGACGCGAACAGATTTCATGGCCCAAAATAGCAGTTCCCTATTTTTAGGAGGTGCTTCCTTTGGGCTCCCACTGGTCTTCTGACCATCTATCCCCATTGGGACCGCATCCAAAAATGCAATGTGGCCCAACTGTTGGGTACTTTCCTTTGGTGACCCTACCTTGGCTTTGTGCCTTTATTGAGTTCACTTCCTAGTATCCACCAACTTGCCAAGTGCGACGGGGGGACCTACATGATCTTGAACTGAGCCTAGACATCCTCTTACTATACGAATTCCAGTGCCGACCAACTTCCCGTCTGCGGGTGAAACTACCATTCACATTGGCCATACAATGTCCGACCATTTGCAACTTCAAAAAGAGGGTCTCAGAAATAAAACAAAAATCATTGGAAAGAAACCAACAACTAAGGTTAGCAGTTTCCACGTCCTCGTGACATAGTTAATAGTTGCCACGTCCTCGTGACAGGCGAGAAGGGAGAGTCGATGTCAGTCTCCCGCTGCAAGGGTCTGAAGCGGTTCCCCGTAGGAACCCACTCCTTGTGGGGAGTAGGAGGGTGGCCACCAGGGCGAGAAGCCTGGCCCTGTCGACGGCGGCCGTGCCAACCCTCAGGCTGGCGAGGTGTCTCTACTGGATCTAGATCTAGATCTGGATCTTAGACGGTCTCCGAGGCCCCTGTAGGGGGGACCCTGAGCTCGAAGACGGGCCCGTCCTAGTAGACCGCGGCGGTGGAGCAGGTCGGGCTCTCTTGTGTGGACAGGCCTGTGCAAGGTGGCCTATCTGTCTACAGATGAAACACTGGTTTGGGAGGCCCGAATACTCCACTCTTTGACTGATCCACGCTCCATCCGCCGGAGGTAGAAGAACCTCCTTTGGGATTAATTCTACAGTAATACTCATATCCTCTCTAAAAAGTGGCATGGTTTAATGAAAGTTGGTTTTCAAAAGGGTGTTTCTAGCTTTTTTGCTGGTACTAAGGGGAACATTTTACTTGGCCGGTTTTCGCAAATCATGGCATGTACACACGCACTCTAAGGTGGGTTTTGTAAGCCATTGTTTCAGGCCAATTTTGGGAGTCAAAATATTCATAGTCCTCAAACAAATTCAAATACCAGTACGGCTACTTAACTGTTTACAAAGTTGAACTAAGTTCTTGGCCAAACAACGCCTGACAAGACAAGATGTATGCACGGCTTGTGGCAAAAACGAGAGCCGCAAGTGTAATCTGTACCGGGCACATGACATCCGAATTGCGAGCATACGGTTGGAATCTATACAACAAATATGGTCATGGGCCGATAAGAGAGGGTATCTGCTCGCTGCTGCTGAGCGCCACCCCCCCACTGAGGGTTACCCACTGTACGGGTTCAACACATTGTGCATGTTTTCTTTTGAAATTTTTTCCTCTAATAATTGAATTTGGGCGTTTTATGCACTCACCTAAACAGTAACAATAGTAACCTATTAGTTGGCACATTATAAAGAAGCTGAGGTATTTTTTTGTTTCAAGAATTTTTTTAATAAAAAACATTTTTTGCTTATTTGGAAATAAGAAAACTGGGAGCTTTGGTTTGTAGTCTTTATAAACCAGATCAGAAAGGCTTAGACAGGCCATCTCTTCGAAAAGCAGGTATCTTGATTGGATAAAAATAAGGTATTTTGTGAGCACTAAATGTTAGGATACCCGACATCCCAAGTGATAGCTCGAGTCTTTTGGACCCTTCAGTGCTTGCATCAGAAGGTTCTTGTTTTACATGCTGATGGTTATACTATCGTGCATTTCTCAAAATATAACTTGCAATTTCCTTAAATCTGAGCATGTAAAAGCGAGATCACAGCCATTTTAAACTTAATCTTTTTTTTTTTCAATCGTTAATTTCTTTTTTGTCTAAGTTTCTTCGAAGTTCAGATGCTCATGTATTATAGTTTGGTTACAGGAAGACTTTGAGAAGGCTTCAAAGGATGCATTGACTTTGCCAAGTCACACTACCGATGCCGATAAATTGATTTTGTATGGATTATTTAAGCAGGCAACAATTGGTGAAATAAACACAAGTAAGTGACTCTTATGGACAGGATCGACAAGTTTTGACGGAGGAATACCTTCTAGGTGGTAATTTTTTGGTTGGTCATGTTGTGCAGGCCGCCCAGGGTTCTTTGACATGAAAGGTAAAGCAAAGTGGGATGCATGGAAAAATTTTGCAGGTACTCTTCTCTCACACATACTGTTTTGCGCGCACACATACATGCACACAACACACACACATGATGGGACTTCCATTTTCTTACAGGTAAATCAAAGGAAGAAGCAATGGAAGAGTACATTACGAAGGTGAAACAGCTGCAGGAAGGCTGAAGGGTCTTTTGCCCTTTCATGTCTCTTAAGTAGAGTTAGTTAGTGATTAATAATTGGTATTCATTTGCACAGCCAACTCATTTGGCTTACATAGCAAGTGCTCTAAGTAATTCATAACCAGTAATATATTTTTTACCTCTATAAAGAATTTCATTAAGAGAGCATGCAGCAGATTGTTGTCCATATATTTAATTGAGGGCTTTTAGAGCAAAAATTGCGGTGGCTTTGGCCCCTCCAAGTGCTTATGAGGTTTAGATGTAAGAAGGCGCAGCTCTTGCTACTGCTGTACGGTTATCTTTGTATGTCCTTTGGCCAGTTGTATATGTTCTTTTTTTTTTCTGATTCTGAGTGCTGTCGAGCTACTGAAATATTAACTCAAATTCTTGTAACACTTGCAGCTAGCTACACATGCTTTCATGGATGAATGGAGACTTTGAGAGAGAGAGAGAGAGAGAGAGAGAGAGAGAGAGAGAGAGGCTTCAATAATATTCTTGTTTTTTCCTTTCTGTTGCTTTTGTTTTTGTTTTTGTTTGTTTGTTTGGTTTCTCTCCCCTTGCTCGCCGAGGACTCTTCGGACGGTTTTCACAGTTCTGCATTTTTCAAAGCAGTTACGCGTCTTCATAGCAGTTATGGTCTTCAGGAGCCCCCTAGTAAGTGGACTGCTCGCTCTTCTGGATGAAAGCTCCTTGTTTGCTTCGGTGCAGCGCTTTGTTACCGACCGAGTCTCTTGGTGATGTCAGCGGCCTCTTCACCCTCAGCTTCGTCCCCAATTGCTCTTTCCATTATGTTCCTCCCATCACCTTTTGCTCTCAGATTTTACTAGTTGCCGGGCTTTGCCCAATACTGAGCTTCTCGTCGTTTCTCATTGTCATCTTCACCTTTTGGTGGCTATGGTTCTTGATTTACAGTTGTTGAATGGGCTTTTGCTCGAAGTGCCTATCTATCAAAGGCTACCACCATCCTCCCTCCATTTAGCAAGCTAGGGAACTTTTCACTCTCTTTAGGAGATGTTTTTCACCTTGGCCTTTAGTCTTTTCTGTTTGGCCATGTGCCTACTTTTATCTCGTTTTACAGTTTTTCGTTTGATGCCTATGGGCCTGCCATGTAAGCAGTGATGTAATAGGCATCATTTTCAATGAATCAACCTCTTTTTTAACAAATTATATTTATGCTTCCCATTCATATTTTTAACGAATCAGCCTCTTTTTCTTGCAAGCAAGCAAGAGAGAGAGAGAGAGAGAGAGAGAGTACACCGTCCTGCTTCTAGTGCTCTAACAATTAAAGGCCACACCGGACAACGTTTTCCTTTGTCTCGTTCAGTCAGACAGGGATGTACCTTGGCAGCCTATTGCCTTTTGTCTTCTGTTGAGGCCATGTCTCTCTTTCTTGCACCACAGGATCCCACAATTAAGAGGTCGTACTATGCCTTTGGTTGACTCGCTTGTGCGATGACGCACCCAACTTGGAGAGTCTACAAGATGCTCTTGCTACCTCGTGCTTGTCGAGTGGTGCTCTCATCAATTGGCACAAGTCTTATGGTTTTCTTGTAGGAGTGGATGAGGATTGTTAGTGGGGTGCGCATGATAATTACTCTTGGCTATATAGAGTGTAGACTTACAGATATTTGGGTTCCCATGTTTGCATTGCCGTGTCAGTTGAGCAATAGTTTGTGCCCCTGCTACAGTTTATCATGAAGAAACTTTTCGATTGGTCTTCCTTGTTTTATCTTTGGTTGGAAGAGTGAATCAAGTTCTTGCGACGGCTTCGTTCACCACATCTTGCATGACACTGCATTTGAGATGCCTTGTATGCAACCTTAAATGGGGTGGCTTAAATGGCTCTATTGACACTCGATCACGAGTCCATTGGGACAATATAGTGGAGGGAGATTTGGGGATTATTGATCCAAAGTTGCAGAGCAAAGCATTGCTTGCCAAGCTCATGGTACGCGGATTGTTTCTAGGACAAATATTTGGAAACGGTTTTTGCACCATGCATACCTCCTCGTTTTAGATCTTGGCACTTGACCATAAGATTCATCTTCACAGATGCACCCTGCAATTACATCTTGCCTTGATTTGAGATCCACCTTGTTTTGAGGAGGTAGTGAAGCAACCACTTGTATGGAATGCATATGTGATAGATTAAGAAGGTTGTCAGCTAGCTGAGAGGACTCACATTGACTTGGGCTAGATGGGATGACGAGCAACATGCTCTTTAGACCGTTGGTAAGATGTTGCCTTGATTGAGACACATGTGCATGTCTGCATCGGGAACAAACTCTTTTACCTTCTCATTTAGGTTGATGGGTGTACTTTGATCCTCACTCGGGAGACCAAATTGTTGCTCAACAGGAGACTATAGTCTTTAGCATTGTTGAGACTGCCATCATGGACGTCACATCAAACTGAAGTTTTAGGGTGAGGCTCCACTTGATCAACAATTGGCCATTGGCAACCTATTAGAGTAGTAGGCTCTTTCCGGAGGAGATCATGTGTTGACCATGTTTTCACTACCAAGGAGGCACCACCTTAAGGACTGTGGATTTGGTAGGAAAAGCCCCTTCTTTAGTTGGACTAGGATCTTGGTGAGTGGTAGTGGCCTTTGTTAAGCGATGATGGAGCCCCTCTATCCTCTTTTGAGTACACTATCTCCTTTGCTTCTTTTGTAGACCCGACACCCACCTCACCGTTCACGCGAGAAAGGTATGGCAGGATCAGTGCATCCTCCCAGCCTTTCAGTGATAGTTTTGGTCATGCATGTGGACCCTTTGGATCTTTCATGTGGGTGCTAGCACATGCAGGATTACTTGTTGACACTTGGTCGGCAGTCACTAGTCTTGATCCCACTTGTGAGAGATGTACTTCAGAACTTGAATCTTTGAGGCACAGTTTGTGGGTTTGCCCATATGTGCAACCAATGTGGATGGAAATTTGTTGTTTTTTTATTAGAGTGGGCATCCATGATGAGTTTGTGATATGGGGAACAATTGCATGGCTTTTGCAATTTCTCATAGCTCCGCTCAAAAGAGTTGCTCCGCACCCCCCCCCGCCCCCGCCCCCGCCAACCTCGAGTCAGCAGGCATCAAAGATAAATTACGCAATGAAGATTTGATCTTCACAATTTTCCCTAGCCTCTTAGTTAGCAAAAGCAATTTCAACGCTAAAAGTAGTCTAAAAGCATCTGTTTTCAAGACTCGTACCCAAAGTCAATTTCTTTATTTAATTGGGCCAAAAGCTTCTCACAAAATAGTTCACCATGTCATTGGGTTGTAGTTGTACGACATGTTTTATGGTGGAATTTTTGTCGTGATTTTGCATGAGAGAGAGAGAGAGAGAGAGAGAGAGAGAGAGAGAGAGAGAGAGAGATTATAACGTACTACTTTCAGTATTGTCACGATTAGAGGCCACATTGGACGATGTTTACTGTCTCGTTCAGCTTGACAGGGATGTCCCTTGCCAACCTACTGCTTGTTGTTTTTTGTTAAGGCTATGTCTCTCTTCTTGTGCCACATTAGGGGGAGTTTTTCTTTTTTGCCATGTAAGAATTGGTAGAGCGAGAAAATGCTTTTCATTTGTGAAAATGTGAACAAGAAATTTAAAAATTCCAAAATTGGAGAGAAAAATACACCTTTTTCTTGGGTGCATAGGATGTCACTTTTCGGGGACCCACATGTAGTGTCGTTTTTAAACCTCTTCGAAATGTGTCCCTTTCCCAAAAATTCTCCCTTCCAAAGCACCCATTTTGACTTGTGGTCCAATTCCTCCTTGCTCCTATCATTTCTCCACACCTTTCTCTGTACCATATCCAATCCATTATCTCCCCCATATCCAATCTTTGGCCATGAATCCTACTAAGAGAGGTACCTATCATCTCCATGTCGAATAGGGTTTGTGAAACTTCTCCTTCTTCCATTAAGGCGATGAGATTAGAGAGAGAGAAGCACATTGATCTATGGACAGATTGTAGATTGCATCCTATAGATCCCATTGCCAAATGCACCCCACCAGTTTTCAATTGCCCTTCATTGATGAGATTTGTAGGAGATGGTATGAAAGGGCTATTAGGCTATACACAAAACCTTATAGCAAAAAGAGACATTCTTAAGATGGAGAACCATTTGATGCAACGGTTCAAGGATTCTCTTAATCATTAACTTCAAGAAAGCAACGAGAAGGTAAAGAACCTACAGTCATTGCTGAATACAGCCAAAAGAAAAATGATAGAGCTTGGGCTTAAACAAAGATAAAGGAAGTTAGAGAATATTGAGAGTCTCAAGTAAAGAGGTGGAGGCTACAACAGAACAATCAATGCAATGAGGTAAAACTGATATATTTTTCAAATTGGTGTTTTTGTTTTGCAAATCAGGATCTTTGGATGCTATAGTCTTTGTAAGTTTGTGTTTACTTCAAAAACTTAGTTAAACCAAATTAAGTTTGTCTTTACATCCTTAGTGTAGTCTTTGTAAGTTTGTGTTTACCTCAGGTTTTTAGTTTAGCTTCTATTGGATTGTTCACCAAAGAAACCTTGGAGAGCCTTTCCACATCAATGACATATATCTTGGTAGGAAGAAAAACCTCAAGTTAAACTCGTTCAACAATCTTTTCTTTGACTTGAAAATTTTTCAGAGGAAAATTATAAGATTATATGATCTTCAACACATTGAGGTGAAGAGGAAGCCATTTTTGTGATCGAATTAGATAAAAGTGAAATTGTGAAGGATAGAAAGCTTGAGAGTGTATCAATAATCCTCATGAATAGATCTGTTGATAGCACAGAGAGGGAAAAATTTCCTAAAAACTTTAGTGTGCAATCAAAGAAAAAGATTTGGTGGTTGAGTGCTTTGGAGGTTGATAGTGAGGATTTTAATGTGTTAAATTGAGTATTTCACCACACCAGTATCCCTACAATAATCAAAGTTCAACAGACTAGGAAGGAGTTAGATGTTGAGGGTTTTGAAACGTACAAGGTGGAATGGCACATGGGAGAGACCTAAAGACACTAAAATGTATGTAGAATGTGTCAAAGGTTGCCAATGCCAAAATCCCTTTTATCTACTGTATGGGTGCAACAAAGGAACTGAATCCTAGTAATTTGGAACAAAGTCCCAAACTTTCAAGCTGTTTTAGATGTTCCACTTTCAAATGTCCATATGTGCAGATTGCATGCATTATGTAGAATCATTGAGAAGATTGTGCACCTTTACATAGGGTTTGCATGGAAACTTAAATCTTTCTCTACCAAAGAAATTGCCATAAAAAGTATTGGACTTCATGGAGGGAATGTGGTGATTGAGTTAGATCCCAAGATGTCATCCAACGAAAAGAACGTTTCTAGGAAAGCTTCTACTAGTGGGGTAAAGGCCAAGACCTTTACCCCACTAATAGAAGAGGTTATCTGGTAAAAATAATTGTTTCTACGAGAGCTTCTATTAGTGAGATGAATGCCAGGACGGGGTGCATCTAAAGTCTAGTACAACCAATGGAAGGTTTGACACAATGTTGAAAGGACCATGGGAGTTGATGATAGAGCAAGAAACCAAAGGGCAAGAAGTGTGGGGAGCTTTGTATGCAGTCTTCTCTTACTGTGATAAAAGTCATTGGGAAAAGATTGACCTCTCCAACTTCAAAAAAGAGCTCAGCAGATTCAAAAAAGCTACGAAAAATGCTTGGAGCTCAAGGAACTTCACACACTGTATGGTAATAACTACGACTTATGATTTTTCTAATTTTCTTCGATGCGTTTGAGGATGATAGGTTGAAGAGAAACTTAGCTTTGTTCCAAGATTCTCAAAGAGTCCCTTCAAAAAATTACTGGTCATTTTGGGATCTCTATTGAAAACAATACTTGTTGGCAAATCATGATACTTAAATATTTGAGAGATGAATAGTTGTGACATATGTGGAGCCTTAATAGTAGGTATAAAATGAGCTTGCTTGCTAAACATGTCTACTATGGTCTATATTCCTGTATTTCCATGGATAGACTTTGGTAAGTTAAAGATAAAATCCATAGGGGTACTCTCCCATGGAGAATCCGAAATTGGGAGTGGCTAGAGAAAACCAGGTTTCTTTCCACGGTCATATTTGAACTTTTTGCAAAGTAATGCATTGAGTCACATATTTTTATATAATCCTCTTTCATCGTAGGCCAAAAGAAAAATGTCTCAATTGCATTCATTGTTTCCTAAATTCCTCTATTCCCAACATATGGTGGAGCATACGATTCATACATGACCTTATCTCTTAAATGTTTAGTAACACATAGTCAAGATCCATAAAGAAGATAGCCATCTTGAACCACGTATGGTTCTTGCATCCTCCGTATTGCTATGGCATACATAACATCTCAAAAATCTGGTTTAGAAGCATACTCATCTACCATAGAGGTTAAATCATTTTGAGAGGCTATTGGCACAACATTGCATCGAGGTCTACATGAGAGTGCATCCGCTACTTGATTGTGCTTGCCAAGAATGTGAGCAATGTGAAAATGAAATTGCAAAAGGAAACTTTCCCACCTCATTTGTTTGTCAAAAGGCTTGGTTTGTGTCATGAAGTACTTTAGATTTTGGTGATCCATTCCAATGATAAAGGGCATCCCAAAAAGTAAGAGATGCGTCCACGTATCCAAGGCATATAAGACACCTAGAAGATCTTTTTCATAGATGCCATGAATCATCTCATCAGAGTGCAATCGATGACTCTCATATGGTATGGTATGCCATTCTTGAAGTAATATCGCTCCAAGGCAATTGCCACTAGCGTCACAATGGACCTTAAATGGCTTTGAGAGGTCTTCTAGCACTAAGAAAATTATATGCAATCGACGACTCTCATATGCTATGGCATGCCCTTCTTGAAGTAGTACCACACCAAGGCAATCACCACTAGCATCACAATGGACCTCGAATAGCTTTGAGAGGTCTGCTAGCACTAAGACATGTTGAGATGTGAGTCTCCCTTTAAGCTCAATGAAGGCTTTTCTCGCCTTTCCAGTCCATACACACTTGACATTATTCTTGGTCAAATCGTGTAATGGTCTTGCTATGGCTGAGAATTTTGCAATGAATCTTCTGTAGTATGAATACATTCCAATAAAACTTCATAGCTCAAGTAGATTCCTTGGTTTAGACCATTCATTTATCACCTCAAGCTTTTGTGGATCCATACAAATACCATCCTTTGAGATGATATGACCTAAATATTGAATTTTCTAAGAAGAATTCACACTTTTTGCGAATAATGAATAACTTATTCTCTTGCAATGCTTGAAACACTACTTCAAGATTCTTTGTGTGTTATTCTAAGGACTTAAGACTAGACTATGATATCATCAAACTCCAGTGTAAGCCCTATGTGCACAAAAAATTCTTTCCATCATTTGATTGAATGTGGCTAAGCATTTGTTAGTTCAAAAGGCGTGTACAAATTTTGTGGTTCTAATCTTGTGAATATATTTTGGTAAAATCTGTATTTGATGATAGCCACTTTTAAGGTCTATTCTACTAAAGTAATTAGATCCTTGTGAATATCTTTTGGTGCAATTTTTATTTGATAATTGCCACTTTTAAGGTCTATTCTACTAAAGTAGGTAGATGCTTGTGAATATCTTTTGGTACAATTTGTATTTCATGATAGCCACTTTTAAGGTCTATTCTACTAAAGTAGATAGATCCTTGTAGCTTATCAAACAAATCCTCAAACTTTGGGACGGGAAATATCTTCTTTACTTGTTTAATGCATGATAGTCTACACACATTCTGTAAGTACCATGTTTTTTGTGAATTAATAAGATAGGAGAACAAAATGGCGAAGAGTTAGGTCTTACCATTTATTTTTGCATGCACAAGTTCATTGACTTGTGACATAATCTCCTCTTGTTGAGCTGGTATGACTTGATAAGGAGGTTTGTGAGGAGGAGAGCGTCTTGATATCATCTCAATCCTATTATCGTGATCCACCCCTCTAGTATGTAACATTCCTAGGATGTCATTGATAAAAAGATCAACGGTTCATTTAGAAATGAATAGAAATTAATTTCTACTTTTAATGAACCATTAGAAGAGACATCACTTTTATTGGGAAAATCCTTGACAAATATCATGTAAGCAAAAATAGGACTCCTTATTGATTTGTCACAGGAGTCATGAGATACAATGGGAATGGTGTGCCACTACCCATTGCCTCACAGAGTGATGTCTCTACCCATTTGCTAAAATGCTACCAATCTCTCTCGAAAATTGATGGAAGCAGCGATACGATCAAACCATGGTGCTCCAAGAAACACATCCTCATTCTTAAGTGGAGAGATGTGAAAATCCTCTTATCTAGATACCTTTAAACATGAAGCTAAAGGTGTGCATTGGGACTTGCTTGGGGTCTTCTTGGGCCCTTTAAATTGGACGCTTAGTGAAGTTCTTAAAATGCTAGTGAAGGTTTGACCAAGCTAATGGCATAGGCCTCAAAATACATACTTGCATTTCTTCTGAAAAGAAAATAGGTCTCAATCATCTCTAGTCACCAGATCCTCTCAGCTTTTTGAGTGTTAGTTCAGCCCCCACATACCACTCCCGAGGACTTTTGAATTTGAAAATTTTTATCGCTTTTCCCTCCCCCCTTTCGGAGGTGTTGCAAATGTCTTTCTCTCTCTACACCCTCTCTTTGAAACAATTTTGGAGAGATATGTTTGGGTTTAGGCTTATTTTTCCCTCTCTAGAAACCATAGCCTGGAGATCTGAATCTCATCTACCTCCCTCGATCTCTCCACCCTATCTCTATCTCTCATAATATCTCACCATATCTCTTTCTCTCTCTATTGTGCATTGGTGCAGACCTACACATTTGCAGGATCCATCTCCATATCCATTGCAATCTCCACCTCCACCTCCATCTCCAGCTCCACCTTTACCTCTATCTCCATCTCCATCTCTAGTTGCACCTGCACCTCTATCTCCATCTCCGGATACAATGGCTATGTGAGACATCACCAACAAGCCTTCTAAGTTCAGATTACATGTCGATTTGGAGCAGGGGTATTCAACTTTGCAAAGCAATCAAGACAGTGGGTCTATTCCGATGGACATGCTATGATTGTAAGCAAGGAAAGACCTTTGGGCAGATGGTGCAATTTACCCCCTTGATCCTTAGACAGGTGCATCTCCACCATTTCGCAACATCACACAACTCTTATGATTTTTGGGTGACGGCTACCATGGATTGTTAGGCTTTTGCCAGAGGCTTTACACTTTGTACTTGCAAGAGCTCTTGACACGTAATTAGAATCAATAAAAACTAGACATGCTGCAAGTTGCAAGCTTAGCTAAAAAAGAAAAACTTCTGGCATCAGCCTTGATGACAAAGGAGTAATTCATGGTGCAAATAGCGGAATTAAGGAGCAACTTGTAGAGCAAAAGGTGAATCTTGACAACAATAAAGAAATCATCTCAACCGGGTTGTAGAAAATTACATGCATCTTTGGCATTCCACTCAAAATCTCAGATGGCGCGTCGACCACTTTACTCACCTTCCTATGGGATTCAAAAAGAGACAACAAAAGTGCAGGGCTATGGAGCTCCTTATTAAACTTGGAGGTGCTCATAAGAGATATGTGTGCAAAACAAGGTCAAGTTGTAAGAGTGTAATTTGTTAGTAGAATTTATTAATTGACTCCTTTTCTATTTGCTTTTGCAAATGTGCGGAAGCAATCCTAGGTTGCAACAACACCGAGCAGTCGATCAAGGCATCCATACTTTGGCACGTGGTTGATGAGAAAGACATTCTAAATACGATCTCGAATCTCACACATGCTATATTGTGACAATCCCTTCAAATACTACTGTTGAAGGAGTTTCAGAATATTATTCCCCCTTGTGACGTGCTTATAGCGTGCGACTCAGCCAGGATCAGTGATAAGGGGTACAAAGCATTGTATACATGCATAACAGGGCGTCTACGCAGTAAGAAAATGGCTTGATCAATGTTACCAACCCCACACATTATGGCTATGGCAAAACCGCAACAAACAACAACATTTCAACCCTGCTAGGTGGGTACAAGTGGGTGGATGGCAACATGCCAATGTCCCCAAAGACTTTTGTTCACAACAGGTTCAACAATGTTTAAATTTAAGCATAAGCCCTGCAGCTATGATCCAATATTATGATATCACAATAGAGGAGAAAGGTGGAAAAGCTATATTTGTGTTAAAAAGTTAGATGAATGCCAGTTGTCAAAGGCTAGAGGATGGAGCGCACAAGCCTCACACTCATGAACATGGCATTGGTGGGAAAGGGGTTAGAATGTGAAGAGGTAGCCAAGTCGCTTGGCAGGAGGCTGCAAAGGCAAGATTGTCATGGGGTGTAATCAAAGATGAACATATAGTGGCAAGGGCATGGGCACTCCCACACGAGGACCATGACAGTTTGAGGTAATATTTCAACCGTTCAGTTATTCAAGAGGCAATAGATCGACAATGCAATGGGGAACTCCTCAATGTCCCTGGCATTGGCAAATTTGAAATAGAGTGGCACCTTGGTGGTGACTTGAAGACCCTAAAATGCATGTTGGGCACTAAGGGCGGTGCAAATTCTTTATTTCCATGCATTTTCTGTTGCCATGCAAAGATGCCTAAGGATGCATTGGGGAAGGGCATAGGGGTCAGAAGATCAAAATTTCCACAAGCAAGCAAGGACTAGTAGCCTGAACAATAATCAAAAGGCATGTGGAGGACATGTGTGGTTCAATGGCATCATGACTTGCGACCAAAGCAAGCCACCATCTCGTGCAGAGGAGGATCCAGATTGGCATCCCATTCTTTCAATTCCCTTAATCGAGTGATGTGTGTTCCTTGCATTTGAGACTTAGAATTTTGGACAAGTTGCTAATGCTCCACATAAATTATGCATGGAACATAGATCCAGAGTCGCGGCGAGAGGAGTGCATTCACGCGCTTGAAATGACTTTGTCATCGGTGGGGCTTCACTCTGGTGCATTAACCCTCTCAAAGGACCGCAAGAACCAACAACCACACATGATAACCCTAATAAGATATGTATGGGTGGGGCAAATGAAAAACACTTGCTTTCAAACTATGGTGGGGCTCAAAGCCATACTCCTTTTCAAGCAGGTGTGTGACATAACAACCTACCTTGGTGATGAGGCAGCACACTAGGACTGAAGAGAGTGCGTGTGTGGGAAGCATGCGATGAGATGAAATTATTACCAAAATGGCTTTTCTTCTAAGAAATTTACAAAGCCCTCACGTGCCCAACATGTCAAATGTTTTGAATAGAAGAGAATGGTTGCAATATTTTTATAGATCTTGACATTGACACTCCTTTCTTAAGTATGCACCCCATCAAGGATAACATTTCCAATGTGCTTCAATACGCACTAAACTCGGCATATACATCACTTTTGTAATATCGCAACTAAATACTCAAAACACAACGATAAATATTATTAAATCATTTCTTGGAGAAATTCCTTTAAATGATTCACAATGTAAAACAAAGTTGTTGCACTTCTATAAAGCACACAAAATTTATTTACTTCAAATATACAAGTTTTAGAGCTTTTTTGTGCTATTTTCAAATTGGATGACATTCTGTAGCCCTCCCTCTTAATGCTCTTGATTTGCAATTAGCAAGAGCAATGCTAGATGGCTTCTTGAGCAGCCACACCTTAGTGAAGATGAGATACAATCATTCAAGGTATCTATTAATAAATTCACAGAGCTAATGGTCGATGCATGGGGGGGCGAAACCCATATCACACATTACATGAATATCTTGATTGCCCACGGTCCATACTTTCTTGACAAGTATGGATCCCTTGCGCTCTGGAGAAATCAAGGGATGGAAAGGTCACACTATCAGGCAAAGGCTACCTATTTTAAGAGCACTCAGCATGGTGGTGGCAAGATCCGTAGCAATGTGTTTCACGAGATGTTCAATTGGTTCTACCATGCACTAATTGGTAGGAAGTAGCAAAGGGTATAGGTCAACTTGTCTCTTAGGTACCATATTATGAAAGTGGCGAGTATCCAATAAACGCAAGGATACCATGGGTTGAATACACGCAAGGGAGCATCGATCTGGAGGAGAAATCGGCAAAGAGTAGGGCACGCGTGGCTTCTCACACAGTAATGATTGTAATTTTCACTTTTTTGGAGCATATTAATGATAAACTGTATTTTTTCAAAAAATTGGGCCCTATAAATATCAAATTGAGTTTTTAAAGTCTTTTATAAGTTTTGTGCTCTCTCTCTCTCTCTCTCTCTCTCTCTCTCTCTCTCTCTCTCTCTTCTCCTCCCTACTCTCACCTCCCACCATGGAAACCAACAACCAAGAAACCACCAATCAAGAAACCAACAACGTCCCAAAGAACTTGGACAACATCAGACTTCAACAGTTCTTTGATAGTCTCAGTCCAATTTTACATATGCAGAGGTCAATGATACCAAACATCAAGCAGTTACAACAACTGAATGAAGAGACAAAGTGCTTGCGGTCCGAGAGATCGGGCTCAACAAGATATTCAGAGGGCGAGAATGCAAGAGTTTTACAAAGAGGAAGAGAAGTATCTGATTGCAGAAGCAAAGAGGACTTACAAGATGCTCCACGAGTGACGATACCCACACGACAAGGTTGCTAAGGTCTTAAGTACATAGCTCAGTACAAAGTACAAGAGACGTCGGGACTAGAGGTCTAACACAGATTCACAACTACTCACGAAGGAGCAGGTGGTCGATCTCATTGAGAAGGTTTATAATAGCACGATTCAAGAAATATATGGGAAGTCCTTGAGCAACGTGAGGAGGATGGAAGAAGAACGACTGATGACAAGGATGGAAGAGGCAAGCCGCCTTGCAAGGGAGAGAGAAGAAGCAAAAAAGAGAGAGGAGGAGGAAAGGGCCAAGAAGGCCACACAAAAGAGCCCCAAGAAGCCACCCCAGAAGAATCAAAAGAAGGCCAAACAACCCCCGACTAAAGCAGCATGTGAAAGTAGTCATGCACCAAAAGGGAAGATGGTGATCAAGAGAAAGAATCCTCCACAAAATCTAGAGGAGGCCAACCAATGTGATGAGAGGCACAAGAAGCACCGCAATGATAATGCCCAGTGGGCTCACATTGCCCAGCCTCCACCACCACCACCTCTCAAGAAGAAGCGTTGCTGGAGAGCTGACACATGTGCATTGCATGAAATACTCAAATACTAGAAGAGTACACATCTTATCATCCCTAAGGCCCCATTTTCCAGGCTTGTGAAAGAGATTATGGATGAGTACTCAGACAGTGTAACAAGGGTCGAAGCAGCGGCACTAGGTGTGTTGCAGCAAGCAGTGGAGGATATCACTGTATCCCCCTTACAAGACACCATTTTGGCAATGACCCATGCTAAGCGTATGACTATTAAGCCCTGAGATATGAACTTAGCACTTTGCCTATGTGGTGATGATTGCTTTTGCAAAACCTAGATAGGAAAGCCATTGTAACTTCCCAAGCAACATCTTTGCCAGCTTTATTATGTAACTGATTTGAAAATGGAGTTATCGTATCTATGTTTGGCAATTGCAATTTATTGTTTGAAATTTTAATCTTGTGTTGTTTATGGATTTGAATGTGGTTACTTGAGTCAATTTCTCTAATCAATCCGCTTGCGCGGTTTGTGTGAGTTGGAAAGTAGAAATATGGGTTGACGTGGTGCCCATCCCAAGCCCCATGGGCCGTATGAACCCCGTCGCCATGCACGTGGTGAAATACCAAGCCATTTCGTGGCCCCATGCGCCACGGAGCAACTTTCGGGTCAAAATGTCAAAAGTTGCTCCGTTGCGCATGGGGCCACGAAATGGCTTGTTATTTCGCCATGTGCATGGCGACGGGGTTCATACGGCCCGTGGGGCTCAACTATGCCAAAAGTTGTTCCGTAGCGCATGGGGCCATGGAACGGCTTGTTATTCCGCCACATGCATGGTGACGGGGTTCATACGGTCCGTGGGGCTCAACTAGGGCAAGACGACATCATGTTAGTATACAAATTTCTTGTGACACACATTGAATCTGCAAGGTGCTCTGAAAAAATGTTTCTGCGCTCAAGGGATCCGTGTTATCTGGCAAGTAGGAAATACAGCTCATGTCATACCCATCCCGATGCCCACGGGCCTTATGAACCTCGTCGTCGTGCACATGGCGGAATATCAAGCCGTTCCTGGCTCTTGTGCCATAGAGCGACTTTTGGCAGTTAGACCATGTCAAACTGCCAAAAGTCGCTACGTGGCACAGGGGCCACGGAACGGCTCGATATTCCGCCATGTGCACAAAGATGGAATTCATATGTGTCCTGTGGGACTCACCTATGCAAGACAAAATCATGTTAGTGTGCAAATGGCTCGTGACGCACATGGATCAAGACAACACTTCACTCAAGCTAACTTTATTAATTTCAAAGATACATTGAGACGCGCAATGCACGTGGCTAAGATTGCTTTTTTACAAGCTCATTGAAAGCATCTTGACCTAGGCTCCTTAAAGCTGACACAATATCTTCCTTGCTTGTTAATCCTTGCCTGAGACAAAGGCCGCAATATCCTAAAACGCTTTCGGCCCATTTATCACCAAAACTATGGATTGCTACCTCTCTGTTTACAAGAATACATTTGTGGGCATTTAGGGCTATAGGAAATTGCCAAAACAGAGCTTAGCGCTCTACACTTCTACATCTCCGTTGATGCATAGTCCGTATACTTGTTGTGGATGACCCTAATCATCTTTTCATTGAAGCTTGGGAGCTAATGTCACAGGGCGGTGTCCTTTGAGTCACCCTCCATGCGAGATCCACCTTTCTGTTGGGCAAACTGATCAATCTCCAAAGCGAACTACAAAGAAACAATGTCGGATTATGATTCTAAGAAACAACAATTAGAATTGAAAAGAATGAAGTACTTACTAGTGTCGCATCAGTGCGCGCAAGGGTTCTTGTTGGTTATGTCAATTGTGCCAAGATCAGTGCAGTCGGAGCACATGAAATGTTTGTGGGGAGCGAAGCTACTCTCGGGAACACTCTCCTAGAAATCTTTCTCCTCATCAATGGTTTGTAGAGCTACCGCCACGAGGGAATCCATGGAATTATGTCCCTGTGGCAAGGCTAACGTGTTGATGAGGGGAGCAGAGGAGTAGTCCACTTAGAACTCGGCCTTTTGACTTGGGTTCTCTATATCACGAACCCCAACATATATTGCAAGAACAAAGAGGGCTTTGTATTGATGCATTTCAAGAGAGTGGGTCATGTCGTCAAAGAAGAGAAATTCTTGACCATCCACTATAATTAAATGCAGGGTGCGCAAGAGCAACCATTAGGATCTCATCTTCGACATCCTCCCCTTCCAGGTCTTGGTCAACATCTTCTGTTAAGTATGGAGCCTGATTTACCCTTGTAATTTTCTGTGGTAAAAGCGCACATTTGTAAGGTCCCCATTATGAGGAGAAGTCATCGTGCGTGAAGGAAAATCACTCAACGGAAACCAAAATTTTCACGGCCAAAAATCAGGGGCAACTTTAGGGGCCTCGGGGGCGGAAGCCCCCGACACTTTTTTTTCCCTCGCCGGAATATTATGGCCGGACGGCGGCCGAAAAGTGGTCGGAAAACAACCGTCGGTTGGCCGGTGTGGCCGGTAGTCAATGGCTGATGGCCGGTGGCCGAATTCAAAAGCGGACTTGTCTTCTCAAGGGCGGCCACACATGGGCGGATTGGAGGGTCCGATTTGGACTTATTCGCACAAGGGCGGCTACACATGAGGGCAGCCCTTTTGGCCTATAAAAGGAGGCCATTTCTACACACATTTCAGAGTGTGAAGTTGATGCAACAAGGTGAGTGTGAGGTGGTGAGAGTGAAGCAAGGTGGGAGCTCCATTAAGGGTATAATCCCTGAGTAAACTACTTCTTGTTTTGAAGTACTAAAGCCATTGAGTGGCTGCTTTCCCGTGGACGTAGCCCACATTGGGTGAACCACGTATATCGTGTGTACTCTCTCTCTCTCTCTCTCTCTCTCTCTCTCTCTCTCTCTACTCTATAATCTCGTGTATGTAAATTTGTCTCTCTCCATTAAGTAATCTACTCAATTATCTATTTAGCTACGTCTTATTTCCTAACAACTGGTATCAGAGCAAGGTTTGCTCGTAGCTAAGTTATCTCAAGGAAAGGATTCCTTGAATTGAGTGGGAGTTATGGCGGAGGAAGGGAAGCTCAAGATTGAGAAGTTCAACGGCAAAAACTACCAACATTGGAAGATGCAGATTGAAGACTATCTCTACCAGAAGGACCTCTATTTGCCACTAGGCGGTCTTGCAAAGAAGCCCGCAACGATGGCAGATGAAGCATGGATTGTCCTTGATCGAAAGGCACTGGGAACAATCCGGTTAAGCTTAGCGTCAACGGTGGCCTTCAATGTTTCGGAGATGAAGACCACGGAGGACTTGATGAAGTCACTTGACGACTTCTACGAGAAACCATCGGCATCCAATAAGGTATTTCTTATGAAGCGCTTGTTCAATCTAAAGATGGCAGATAATGGTTCAGTTGCAGAACACCTAAATGACTTTAACACAAACATAAGTCAACTTCGATCGGTGAAAATCAATTTTGATGATGAAGTGTGAGCTCTCCTTATACTATCATCTCTACCGGATAGTTGGGACAGTCTTGTGATGGCTGTAAGTAATTCTATTTCTGGTACAAATACTCTTAAGTTTGATGATGTTGTGGGTGTTCTCTTAAGTGAGGAAATACGAAGGAGAAGCACAGGAGAATCATCAAGTGCTGCATTGTCAGTGGAAACAAGAGGAAGGCCTAAGGAGAGGTTCAAAAACCAAAAGGGTCGTGATCGTTCAAGACGAAGCAAGTCACAATCAAAGCAAACAAACATGGATGCAAAAAAGATAAGGGGCAATGCTAATGGAGAAGAAACACCTGTTTGTGTTGATGGTCGCGCTTGATTTGAAGTGTGAACGACAGAAAGATCTCATGAAGATCCAAATCCTAACCACAGCAACATGTTCCTGTACAGACTATGAAATACAAGAATACCTCTAGGAGGCACATCAGTGGGAAAAAAGAACTTTGGTAATCACTCAACTCTAAAGCAGAAACACTCCTATCGTACTAATCTTACCTACCCTCCATCACTCGAGTGTTGAGGATCAAAGGTGTTTGATGACATAGGTTTCTGTTTCAGTGTATCGGATATGAATGTGTAGGTCTGGGTCAATGTTTTGACTTTTATTGTGCATACTCGGTTGCTAATTGCTCTTGCTCTTTATTATTTTTGTTTTTTGTGAGTATAAGGCTTTATATATACATTCCCTAAGATTGGAAGATTGAGAGGTCAGGGAAACAAGGTTGAGAGGGGAGTGAGTGAATGATGACTGTCAGCAAACACTCCCCCCTTCCTTGGGTAGATCATATCGTTTGAAATGTGCTCGTCACCCTTTGAAACCAATTGTCCCAGTCGGTAATAGGTGAGGATTTTTGCCAGTAGTTTTCTATTACCTTAGGTGCCTCGTCGAGTTGCAAGGGTGGTAAGATACTCTCCCAGGATCGAAATTGAAGTGGTTCATCAGGTGATTCTTGAATACTGGGAGGTGTGGATTCCTTTGTGGCTTTATGGAGGTCCACTATTGTAGGTGGAGGTTGTGGAGAAGCTTTTACCTCTATGGATGCATTACATGAGGAGCTAGAAGCTTCATGGGACTCCCCCCTTCCTGAGCTAGGTGGAACAAATCGTTCTTTCTTCGGTACCCAAACTAGCTCTGGAGAAGGTGTGTAGCATTTTGTGATTTTTCCTTTCCCATGATCTTTCATCGGCTTTGTCGTCACAGGGTTTGACTCACATAGGTCAAGTGATAGGTAAGAACACAATCTACGTTTTGGTACCCATATTTGATCATTTCCTTGATAGTAACCTTGGGCTTCCAATAGTCGTTTAGGAATCCAACGCAACCTTTCTTTACATTTCTTGGGGCGAATGGGACGTCTCTTACCAGGCTCCTATCTTTTAGCACTGACTATGGTCGCTAAAGAAGATTTGGGGACCCACTTGTATGTTTTCTTCGTTGTATTAGGATGAGTCTTATCATAAGCTATATGCATTGCTTGTAGCATATTTAAGGGTACGGGCATTTCATCCCCCTCAGGTGTTACCCATGTCGTCCCCCTATTTCCCCAAGTGTCTATGGTTGCTGCTAGGTGGACCCAATCCACATTGTCCGAATCAGTCATCCTAGGTAGTACATCCATATAAGGAGAATCTTCCCCAACATCAGTGTCCGCTTTACACGTGTAACAACACTGCAATGGGGCCGAGTGAACTGTTGTGTCAGACCTATGATCCATTTACGCGGGCACCCATTATTCCTCCACCCTAGGTTCTGGACCTTCGGCCGGGACTCAAGGTAGCGCGATCCAAGATCCTCATATCGCGTCTAGTGATTCTTCCTCTGACTACGAAGTCATGGAGGGGTATCCTACACCAAACCCTGATAGTTCAAGTCAAGACATGCATGCCATGGGCCCACGGCCCGGGTCCAGCGTGTTTAGCCCCTTAAAAGAGACCCTTAGTAGAGCTACTCGCTCCGAACATGTGGTTAATGAAATAAATGAAGGGAGTGGGGAAGTAAATTCGTCATTCATGCCTAAAATAGACCCTATGCTTCTTGAGAGTGTACATGTGAATGTTCCATCCACTGCACCTCCTGATCCTTTAGGACTATCTCCCTCTGAGGTTTTACTACCCGATGGTAGGAGTCTTGCCGAAGTACAAGAGATCGAACGCTATATGCAAGCAACAAGGGAGAGGGAAATTGAGAACCTACGAAGGCTAGAACAAAGTCAATCCCTAAAAGCAAAGGCTACTATGACAACAATCATGCCAGCCGAGCAACCGAGTGCTCCCAAGGTAGCAATCACGGAGGGGCAAGCGATGGGGAGCAATTATGCTTCCACATTGAGGGAAACCTCCAGCACGCCAGGCCTAGATGGGATATTTCTAAACGAAAATTGGGAGTATGACCTACAAGCAGAAGCTTTAACTGATCAGTACACACGACACACCTACCATGTGGGTTGGTTAGATGTTCTACAATCCACATCGGGTGCTACTAGCATAGATGAGCAACAACAGAAAGTCTGTGATGTCCTCCATAGGATTGTCGAGTTAGAAAGACAAAACACAGGGATCAACATGCCTTCAACAGGCCTAATGAGATTCTTGGATATGGGAAAGGCCAACCAACCAACCCTATCACAAATGGAGACTCCCTCAGTGAGCCCCATTGATCCTCCATATGTTGTTTCGCCAGGAGCCTCAGTACAATCTGAGCCCACAAGTGGCAGCTTTACCTTCCCAGATCTAGCTCATCTTTCTCTTAATGACACTACGCCTACCATGCATATCCCAATGGTGAGCATGACAAGAAGTACACCATGGAGTTCATTTGTTAACACTGCGCCGATGCCTAGTAGCACAGTGCCCCCAACTATACCTACATGTATGTATCAATCATGTGCACCTGTCGTACCTCGGCCTCATGTAGCTCCTACACCTCCGATTATTCCAAGAGCTTACAATCCACAATGGCATTATCCAAGCTCTTATACAAGTGGAGCCATGCCATTTAATAATAACATGCCATATCAGGCACCCCCTATGCCTAGGGCCACGCCTGTAAACTTTGGACCACCGTCTGGTACACCACCATACGAAATATGGGACCCAAGAGCCGCGCGTATGCCAAGGCCAAGGGCAACTCCCATCTCACATGTGGTTCCAGGAGCACATACACCCATTATACTTGCTCAAATAGGAGATTTGGTAGCATTTGCTCAAACTATGGGTCGCTCTATTGCGGAAAACATGCGTAGTGCACCTGATAGAGAGCCTAGGAGCAAGGCAGTTCAAGTAGCTAAGCTCACACAGAAATTCAGTGGAGACGGAGATGCTAGAAAGCATATGGAAGTCTTTGAACATGTGTGAGATTCCTTGGAAGAGCACAATGAGCTACATAAGTGTAAGGCTTTGAGTTTGACCCTAAGCGGAAAGGCTGGAGATTGGTATAGAACCTTAAGAGTAGAAGAGAAAACGATCTACTCTACTCTTAGGAGACTGTTCTTAAAAGAATACATACGAGAGGGAGTACTTTGGGGTGTAGCCTCTCAGCTCCAGAAAGCCCAACGAGAAGAAGGTGAATCCGTGAGAGACTTCATTAGTCGCCTAAAGAATTTGAATTCTCGATGCAATCCAAACGAGCGATTCAACAACAACCAATTGCTCGATAGATTCATTAGGGGACTACGACATGAAAGTATCTATAATGGCATAGTCATTAGAGGTATCACTACTTGGGAAGCAGTCACCATGAATGCAATCCAATTGGAGGATAATTTAATGATTGCAGGAGAAAGAGTGTCCGCCAAGCCGAAGTCTAGTAGCTCGCAAGCATCAGGGCATGAGCCAATGAAGATAAAGCCAATCGTGAAAGAGCAAACGATATCTGAGATGACTTTGGCAGATCTCACCAAGGCCATCCAAGAAAACCTTAGGGGTAATCGTGCTCCACAAAACACTCATATGTATCCAAGAAGGGAGCAACAATGGTGCTCAATTTGCTTGGGCCCACATACTACGAGTGAATGCCCTACTTTCAGAGTAAAGTTTAACGGGACTTGTAACGCGTGTGGTAGGTATGGCCATCAAGCGAAGGATTGCCTAATGCTTAAACGCATCATGGAAAATAGACCGCCTATAGCTTGGGCAGACTCACCTTGAGTTCCTGCATTGATGCCTACCCCACCCATGGAGCAACAGTTGCCATTACAGCACACGGTCCCTAGAACCCAAAATGTGGTCCAAACCACACCGTTGCCACCTCTAGTGCTAGGACCGCAACCCCCTCATCCAAGAGTTACACCTATGAACCAAATAGGTTGCGAGTCATCTAGTACTTATGTAGATTGCGAAGAAGACATAGACTCTAGTATCACCTATGGAGTCGACATGCTTGAGGAGTGTCCCATGTACTATATGGAAGACCATTGGGGACAAATCAAACCGGTATATCAAGCTACTGCGCTAGCAGCAAGAGGCCAAGACATTAATAGTTTTGCCAGGAGACCACCTCTTCAGTGCTACGAATGTGGTGGACCACATCGAGTAGCTGAGTGCCCCATTAGAATGCAAAAGAATGCTGCACTAATGCAAACAAGTAAAGGGAGTGCATTGGCAATGCCAATACTCACTTGTAATCGTTGTGGCATAGATCATTTGATCGCACAGTGTCCTAACAATCCAAACGCACCGAAAATCACACCATTGAACATAATAGAGATTGTTGATGGGACACCACCAACTATAAACATAGCACCAGTGAATGCACTCACACGGTCGATGCTCCAAAAGCAAAATTACATCCTCGAAGAGAGAGATGCTGCATCCATTGGCCGAGCGAGAAAGAAGAAAACACGAAGAAAGAAATCTCTTAATGCTTCTAGCTCAAAACCTAGTTCAAAGACTAACATAGGGACAGGAGAGGATCCCGTGTATATGAATGACCCTGAGGATGACTCAGATTCGATAGAGACCACGGAGACCAAAACTATTACTACAAAGGAAAAAGCCAGTGAGGAGGATCACGAGAGGGAATTACGACGAACACCAAAAGAGTATTCAAAGTTAAACCACCCAGTTGCAAACCCCCAAGATAAGCCACGAGAGACAAAAAATGAGGATTGCAAGAGAAAGATTGGAACCTATCCAAACCCAACAGTGGAAATTGAACGAGTCCAACAACAGAGGGGTTTGGTGGAAGAAACTCAACGAACATTAGAACCTGAACCCAAACATATCCAGATGTCGGACACAGTGTTTCCCACACAAGTTCAACCTCACAAGAACTACAGGCCGTTAGCTATACCCAGTATCATTCGGGAAGAGAGTGAGGGTAGGACATCTGAAAGTGGACACACACCTTTCCTACTAGAGAGAATGTTTGGTGAGGGAATGCTCAACCCCCTTGAGGAAGTGGAGATTCCATCTTCACCATTCTCTTGTCAGGGTCCTACGTCCCACAAGATGCCATTAAATGTTGCCAAATTGATGGATTTCATGTCTTCAGAAGTTAGAACCACCATCATGTCCAAACTATATAAAGACCCCGAGCTAGTCTCAGCTCTTCGAGCCTTCCTCAATGGAGAATTACAGGCTGGATTACCACAGTTTGCACATATGAACAAACTTGACTCGGTAATGAATGATGAGGAACATTTAGCACCACCATCTGACCTAGAGGGACATGAATCTATAATTGAAGTACCCGTTAACAAGTTGGGGCAATACTTTGAAGGTGATGATTCTAATGCTACTCTACCAATCACTACTAAAGGATTAACTGTAAAGGGGGTCCTTGACGGTGGTGCGGGAGTCAGCATGGTGACAAAGAGTTGTTGGGAGTCTATGGGGCGACCTCACCTTGAAGCTACAAGCGTAGTGGTAAAAATGGCTAATGGATCTATTGTTACGCCTATTGGAATGCTAAAGGATCTCAGAATCAAGGTCTTGGGACACAAGGTAAGGCAGACTTTCATTGTTATGGATTTTTCCAAGCATCCTATGTCATTTGAGATGATCTTAGGGCGTCCATTCATGAGGGAAGCAAAAATGGTGCATGACTGGTCCAAAAACCACGTCTACTTACAGTTCCAAGACTCTGCCATTCGAGTTGATCTTTTAAGTGGTCGAACGCATCCTCTAGGAAATAAATTCATCATTGATAATCGATCAGACACAACAATTCACTCAGCTCCATTACAGTATTGTTACACGTGTAACGAAGACACGGATATTGGGGAGAACTCTCCTTATATGGATATCCTACCCGGAATGGCTGAGTCAGACAATGTCGATTGGGTACACCTAGTGGCAACTATAGATACATGGGGAGCTAGAGGAACAACCTGGGTAACACCAGATGGGGAAGAGATACCACACATTGCACCAGTAAACATGTTAGGTGTAGCGCATGTAACATCCGATGATAAGAAAGAGGCACACCTATCTGAGAGTGAAACCGATGATTCCTCAAAGGCTTCAGACCAATACACATCAGAAACGGAATCTCAGGGAGAAATGGATTCAAAACCTAAGGAAACATCGAGTGAACCAAGTATAGAAACTGAACACTCAAGGCCTAGTACGACCATCTATGGTAATTTATATGAGAGTGAAGAAGATACAAGCGAAGACCTATCAGGCGAGTCAAGTTCAAACATTTACCAAAATCAAAACCTTAACAAGAAACAAAGGTCATATAAGAGACGAAGATATCGAGAAAATGTGAGAGCTAGGATAAACAAGGAAAGATCTACTGCAGAATGGCTTAGCTATCTAGGGGCATGTGATGCTCATCGAAAGCTAGTAGACAATTGGGGTGAACATCTCCAGAGTGTCATGTGGTGCAGCCCGCGACCCATTGACCTCGCTCAATTGGAGGTTACAGAACCGAAATTGAGTCGAACTATAAGAAGACGTCAAATCCGAGAGTTAGCACAACAACAAAAGGAGGCAGAACTAAAAGAAAGGTCTCCGTCAGGACAAGAGCCTGCTGACTTACATACGGCTCGTGAACATTTTAAATCTTATACCACGGGGGAGCGAAAGGTTGTGTATGCCAAAGCCCAACGAATACCTACCAATGGAAGCAGTGGAGTCTTCAATGGTCCAGCGGTAGTTAAAGAGATAGAATTAGCAGAACCAGGTGAGGAGTCTAAACCAGTCTTTATTGCTCAAGACCTTACCGAAACTGAAGAGGTTGTACTTAAGGAGCTCCTCAAGGAATACAAGGATATCTTTGCTTGGACATATCATGACATGAAGGGCGTTCCACCTTCTATGGTGCAACATACAATTCCCATGATCAACACTGCTAAACCCGTCCAGCAACGACCATATCCAATGAATCCTAAGTACGCCAAAATTGTACAAGAGGAGATTGAAAAACTTATCCAATGTGGATTTATATACCCTATTGAGCACTCAGAATGGGTTTCTCCAATAGTCATTGTGCCAAAAAAGAATGGGAAACTAAGAGTGTGCGTGGACCTCAAGAAAGTTAATGCAGCTACTAGGAGAGATCATTATCCCTTGCCATCTATAATTGAAGTACCCGTTAACAAGTTGGGGCAATACTTTGAAGGTGATGAATCTAATGCTACTCTACCAATCACTACTAAAGGATTAACTGTAAAGGGGGTCCTTGACGGTGGTGCGGGAGTCAGCATGGTGACAAAGAGTTGTTGGGAGTCTATGGGGCGACCTCACCTTGAAGCCACAAGCGTAGTGGTAAAAATGGCTAATGGATCTATTGTTACGCCTATTGGAATGCTAAAGGATCTCAGAATCAAGGTCTTGGGACACAAGGTAAGGCAGACTTTCATTGTTATGGATTTTTCCAAGCATCCTATGTCATTTGAGATGATCTTAGGGCGTCCATTCATGAGGGAAGCAAAAATGGTGCATGACTGGTCCAAGAACCACGTCTACTTACAGTTCCAAGACTCTGTCATTCGAGTTGATCTTTTAAGTGGTCGAACGCATCCTCTAGGAAATAAATTCATCATTGATAATTGATCAGACACAACAATTCACTCAGCTCCATTACAGTATTGTTACACGTGTAACGAAGACACGAATATTGGGGAGAACTCTCCTTATATGGATATCCTACCCGGAATGGCTGAGTCAGACAATGTCGATTGGGTACACCTAGCGGCAACTATAGATACATGGGGAGCTAGAGGAACAACCTGGGTAACACCAGATGGGGAAGAGATACCACACATTGCACCAGTAAACATGTTAGGTGTAGCGCATGTAACATCCGATGATAAGAAAGAGGCACACCTATCTGAGAGTGAAACCGATGATTCCTCAAAGGCTTTAGGCCAATACACATCAGAAACGAAATCTCAGGGAGAAATGGATTCATAACCTAAGGAAACATCGAGTGAACCAAGTATAGAAACTGAACACTCAAGGCCTAGTACGACCATCTATGGTAATTTATATGAGAGTGAATAAGATACAAGCGAAGACCTATCAGGCGAGTCGAGTTCAAACATTTACCAAAATCAAAACCTTAACAAGAAACAAAGGTCATATAAGAGACGACGATATCGAGAAAATGTGAGAGCTAGGATAAACAAGGAAAGATCTACTGCAGAATGGCTTAGCTATCTAGGGGCATGTGATGCTCATCGAAAGCTAGTAGACAATTGGGGTGAACATTTCCAGAGTGTCATGTGGTGCAGCCCGCGACCCATTGACCTCGCTCAATTGGAGGTTACAGAACCGAAATTGAGTCGAACTATAAGAAGACGTCAAATCCGAGAGTTAGCACAACAACAAAAGGAGGCAGAACTAAAAGAAAGGTCTCCGTCAGGACAAGAGCCTGCTGACTTACATACGGCTCGTGAACATTTTAAATCTTATACCACGGGGGAGCGAAAGGTTGTGTATGCCAAAGCCCAACGAATACCTACCAATGGAAGCAGTGGAGTCTTCAATGGTCCAGCGGTAGTTAAAGAGATAGAATTAGCAGAACCAGGTGAGGAGTCTAAACCAGTCTTTATTGCTCAAGACCTTACCGAAACTGAAGAGGCTGTACTTAAGGAGCTCCTCAAGGAATACAAGGATATCTTTGCTTGGACATATCATGACATGAAGGGCGTTCCACCTTCTGTGGTGCAACATACAATTCCCATGATCAACACTGCTAAACCCGTCCAGCAACGACCATATCCAATGAATCCTAAGTACGCCAAAATTGTACAAGAGGAGATTGAAAAACTTATCCAATGTGGATTTATATACCCTATTGAGCACTCAGAATGGGTTTCTCCAATAGTCATTGTGCCAAAAAAGAATGAGAAACTAAGAGTGTGCGTGGACCTCAAGAAAGTTAATGCAGCTACTAGGAGAGATCATTATCCCTTGCCATATTCAGAACATGTGCTTGAAAGAGTTGCGGGCAAGGAAGCTTATAGCTTTTTAGATGGGTACTCTGGTTACAGTCAAATCACAATTGCATTAGAGGACCAAGCTAAAACTGCTTTTATCACAGAGTTTGGAGTGTTTGCATTTCGTGTTATGGCTTTTGGCTTAACAAATGCCCCTGCTACATTCCAACGATTAATAAACACTGCGTTTATAGAATTTCTAAGGGAGTTTTGTGAAGCTTTCCTAGACGACCTTTGTGTTTATTCTTCTTGGGAGAAGCATTTGTTATATCTACGAAAAATATTTGAAAGGTGCAGATTTTATCGCATCTCATTGAACCCTTTCAAATGCCAATTTTGGGTTAAGCATGGAGTCATTCTAGGGCACATAGTGTCCAAGAACGGGATATCCACAGATCAGAGTAAGATTAAAGCCATTGCCGATTTGCCACGACCTACTAACTATAAAGGAGTTCAAAGATTTATGGGCCATGTTGGTTATTATCGAAGGTTTATTTTAAACTTTGCCGAGATAGCGCGTCCATTGTACAAGCTTCTTATCGAGTTTCACTGGACGGAAGAATGTCATCAATCTTATGAGTTATTAAAGAAGGCCCTAACAAGTGCTCCAATCCTGTGAACACCTGATTGGAATGTACCTTTTCATGTGCATATTGATGCATCAAACTTTGCTATTGGGTGTGTTCTAACTCAACCAGGAGAACATAAATTGGACTACTCTATTAGCTTTGCAAGTCGCCAATTAAATGATGCCAAGATGAACTACACTACTACAGAGCGCGAAGGTCTAGCTATGATTTACGCAGTAAAGAAATTTCGCTATTACCTTCTTGCTACCAAGTTTCTGTTTTATGTTGATCATCAAGCATTGCTATATTTGGTAAACAAGCCGTGTTCCGCAGGTCGAATTACACGATGGTTATTAATTCTTCTTGAGTTTGACTTCACCGTTGTTGTGAGGCCTGGGAGAAAACATGTCATGGCGGATCAGTTATCTCGTATCCCTAATGGCGAAGCTCCTACGAGGGTTGATGATGAATTGCCTGATACTCCTTTGTTCATTGTTGAGACAATGCCTGAATGGAGTGAAAAGATTGTTAACTTCTTAGTTAATGGTTTTCCACCCAAAGAGCTGCGAAAAGATATAGCTCAAAAATTAATCAAGGAATGCGAACCCTATTGCTTACTGGCGGGAACTCTCTATAAGAGAGAAAAAGATGATGTTCTTAGACGTTGTGCCCGCGAGGATGAGTATTTATATATTCTACAAAAGGCACACATGGGCGTAGCTGGTGGTCACTTTTCAGGAAAGTTGAATGCCCGAAAGATCTTACAGTCAGGCTATTGGTGGCCCACTCTGTTTAAGGATGCATCACTTTTTGCAAAGGGATGTGATGAATATCAACTCTTCAAGAAGCCACAAAGAAGTGATAGGATGCCTCTACATCCCATCAAGTTAACCCAACCATTTGAAAAGTGGGGCTTAGACTTTGTAGGACCGATTAGTCTGGTTGCACGTAACACGCAATCACGATATATCATTGTGGCTATCGACTATGTAACCAAATGGGCTGAAGCAAAAGCAACACGAAAGGCGGATGCAAAAACAACAGCTAAGTTCCTCTTTGAGAACATTATCACACGTTTTGGATGCCCCTTTGAACTTGTGAGTGACAATGGAACTCATTTTATAAATGAAGTAATAAAAGAACTCACATCAAACTTCATGATATCTCACCACAAGTCTACACCCTATTATCCCCAAGCAAATGGCCAAGCTAAGAGTACCAACAAAACTCTCATCTCCATTTTGACAAAGACAGTTGAGGCTCATCGCACTGATTGGGACCTAAAGCTTACATCAACTTTATGGGCTTATCGTACTGAGTATAAAGTTACTATTAATTGCACACCGTTTAAGATGGTGTATGGCCAAGAAGCAGTTATGCCATAGGAGTTTGTCATTCCTAGTCTTCGAGTAGCTTCGCAAGAAGGTTGGGATGGTAACCCCTTAGTTGAGCGATTATATATCCTGGAAAGGCTAGATGAAGAGAGGCAATTAGCTGTGCGAAATGCTCTAGTGGAGAAGGATAGGAGAAAGAAGTGGTTTGATGGCCATTTAAAGGATAAAGACATCAAGGTTGGTGATAAAGTTCTTATGTACGGGGTACGTAATGAAAAGAAGAAATTGAAATACGTTGGTAAGGGACCGTATCGAGTGTGTGAAATTACCCCGCAAGGTACCATTCGTGTGGAGACTCTAGATGGAGTTGAAACCATTGGATTCCTTAATGGGAGTAAATTCAAAAGATATTATGATCCTCTAAGCCAGGAAGAGTTGCAAGCTATCCATCAAAAGAAGGCTGCCAAGGAACAAGCAGAGCTTAGAAAAATCCAAGCAAGAGTTGAGGCTCGAGAACGACAACAACGTCTTAGACGCCAACGAGAGGCTAATCTGGGAATCACGCAAGCATTTTTTGAGGACACAGATTACGACTCATTAGAATCTGAGCCACCCCTACGATACCCAATTGAGCTAAATAGCCCCTATGGGAAAGTACTATACAATGCCTTATTAGATACGGGAGCTAAACACAATTTGTTGTCCTATGGAGTTTGGTGTCAATTAGGGAAACCGACCCTATCCCCGAGTACGATGCAAGTCAAGGGCATTAATAAAAAGAAAACTGCTATTCTTGGAGTCCTTCCGACCCCTGTTGTCTATGACAATGGAAGCATAGTGCAGAGGTTTCTAGTCATGCCCGCGGGAGCTATGGAAGGCAACGTAAACCTGGGACGCACGTGGATGTTGGCAACCAAATGCACTATTGATTGGGATACTGGTAGTGTCACGACGCGACCACCGACTCTTACCCCTATCATTCAAGCAAAGTCACCTACGTTGCAAACTCTAGCAAAGTTGAAGGATAGCCAACATTCACAAGCCAAGGTGGTTAACTCGTCTTTGTCGGCTACCCATGAACCTAGCACTTCAACACTTGTAGTTGCAGCAAGCAGTAATATTGCAAGTACTCAACCTGCACGACCTAAGAGTACATATCAATGGGTCCCCAAGGCCTTACTTCCAACTACCTCAACCCTCCCATCCATTCCAAGAAAAAATTTCCGCGGAAAACCAAGAGCGCGCCCTAGGAGAGTCAAGACCAAATCACGATGGATTCCAAAACAACTATTAGAAGCCCAAGGCTACTATGATGGAAATGAGCAAATTTGCGTACCTAAACGTAAAATGTGTCCTTCCCTATCGACAACAAACCCATATGAGTCAAACAGTGTAACGCTAAAGCCAATGGCAAACCGTGGGAAGGGAAAGATCACAGAATGCTACACACCTAGTCCAGAGCTTATTTGGGCTCCAAGGCAAAACCAATTTATTCCACCTAGCTCAGGAAGGGGGGAGTTCCATGAAGCTTCTAGCTCCTCATGTAATACATCCATAGAGGTAAAAGCTTCTACACAGCCTCCACCTACAATAGTGGACCTCCACGAAGCTACAAAGGAATCCACACCTTCCAGTGTTCAAGAATCACCTGACGAACCACTTCAAGTTCGATCCTGGGAGAGTACCTTACCACCCTTGCAACTCGACGAGGCACCTAAGGTAATAGAAAACTACTTGCAAAAATCTTTACCTATAACAACTTGGAACAACTAGTATCAAAGGGTGACGACATCATTTCAAACGGTATGATCTACCCAAGAAAGGGGGGAGTATTTGTGGATATCCATTATTCACTTGCTTCCCTCTCAACCTTTCTCCCTGACCTCTTAATCTCCAATCTTCGGGAATGTATATATAAAGCCTTATACTCACAAAAACAAGATAAAAAAGTAAAAGAGCAAGAGCCATAACACAAAATCATAAAAACAAATTATGCACAAGAACACGACCCTTGTAATATTTGCACTCTAACCATCATCTATTTGCGTGTACAGATATGGCTAGTACGCTAGAGTTATCTACTCCTGCCTTGGGCGAGAGGTACCCTCGTTACTTTTCACAAATATTTCACATGGTCTTTTCAGTGCTTGCATGTGAATGGGATTTGATAGGTACGCTAGCATGTGAGAGGAATTTTGAGGAGTTAGAATGGCTGATACGTCTCTTGACCACGTCTGATCCATACTTAGTAGAGAGCGTTTCTCCCATTGCACAAGCCTACCCTTTTGACCAAGATGACTATAGGCGTCTAGTGACCTTCTTAGTAAACATGGGCACCTATGATGAAGAAGAAAATTTACAGGACTACACGGATGGCACATATGGTCTCATGGATGATGACTTTGTTTATCTCGACGACGAGGATAGGGGTTTAGCCTTAGGGTTTCCCCCCAACCTCTACAATATCCTATTCCCTTGACTCTCTAGGGGAGTGCAAGTAATTAGGTTAGGGTTCCTTATGTTTTTTGAGTGTTGGTACCTTTTCCCACTAATGTGCCTCCTGGAGGTATTCCTTTTGTTTCCTAGTATGTACAGGAGCGTGTTGCTATTGATAGGATTTGGACCTTCATGGAATCTTTATCTCGACTCACTCTTCAAATCAAGCGCGACCATCGACACAAACAGGTGTTTCTTGTCCATTAGCATTGCCTCTTATCTTTTTTGCATCCATGATTGTCTGCTTTAATTGTGATTGGTAGCCTAATATTCACCGCATTTGCTTAGTATCAAACATTTAATTCAATGTAATTTTTTGTCATAATCACTTGTCTAGGTTTAAAAATCAAACAGTCCGACTAAGCTAGTTTGACCAAGTTAGGTGTTAGAGATCTTCTCTTAATACCATGGGGAATGCCTTCCTAATAATCAATGGTTACTTAGGTTCTTAATCCGATTTAGGCAGCATTGTGTGAAATGTACTAGGGCTTTCTAGTGGGCTTGACCCTATTGACCTTTCGCTTAAGTATTATAAAGGGAGTTTACTAGTGTGATGAGCCCGGGGAGGTGTATCAGTGTTATATGACCCCCCAAAGTTACAAAATTAAAATGCTGAAAATGAACAAACAAAAAATCAAAGTGCCACAATGTAAAATCTTAAGCTGGAAGAGAAATCTCAGCTTGATTGGGTACTTCACTCACATGTATCGCCTATGGTACTAGAGCCCTAGAGGTTCCCAGTATGGGCGCTTTTTCTTGAAAAGCAAAAAACCCAAGGCATACAAAATAAGCACACACATCAAAATTGAATCACTGTGAAAAGAATTTGGGGGGTCAAAGAAAAAGTAATCAGTCAGGCGATGATTTCATGAGAAATTCCTTTTATGGTAGCTTAACTACAAGGTCTTCTAGATATAGCCTCTAGTCAGCCCTCGAACATGAATACTTGGCTCTCGCGATTAAACAACTTAATTGACCACAGAAAATTAAGAAGCTTACCCATGGTATTAATATTCGATCTCTAGTGCCTTTCGACCGTCAAATTAGCGACCCCAGACTTGTTTAATTTTTTACCTTTACATCTGTTTATGCATTTGATTACATTGCAATTTAATGTTCATTGCTGACAAATTGTTTGAAATTCTTTTACCAATCAATTTGTCTACCTAAAATTGCATATGCTTTTTAATTGCTTATGAAAATGCAATTACTATGCAATGTTGTTTGATTTTGCAGTGACCAATGAAGGCTAAGGACATTCATCTCAAATGCTCTTCCACCTCGACCAACGAGCTTCAACTCAATAGCTTCCGAGGACGGAATCTACATCAGGAAGGGGGGTATGTTAACCCTCACAGCTCACGGACACCCTATCACCTACGAGACGGACGTTGTAACCTACGATGGACATTGTATTATTTATTTGGTAGAGTCAGGTACCAGGCTTGTCGGTCCAATAGGAAAAGGGTAAGAGTGATCGCCGATGAGAGGTGCACTCTAACTGGGACATTCAAGGGATTAGTTGGCTAAGCATGGGCGCCCAAGTGTGAATGGGGTGAGCTCATATAAAAGCCAACTAAACCTAAAATTCACTTATTCTCTCATTTGTGCAATAGAAGAGTGCTCTTGCTCCATCTCCATCTCCATCTTCTTCTTCTTCACCTCCTTGTGTGTGTGTGTATGTGTGTGTGTGTGTGTGTGTGTGTGTGTGTGTGTGTGTGTGTGTGTGTGTGTGTGTGTGTGTGTGTGTGTGAGAGAGAGAGAGAGAGAGAGAGAGAGAGAGAGAGAGAGCGATCGAGCATTGCGGCGGCATGACGGCGGTGAAGCGGTTGAGCGCAACGTAGCGGCGTCTCCTTCTTCTTCGCGGCGAGGAATCCTCCACGGCAGGAGCATAGAGCGGTGAGTGACACACCATTGCCCTCTTTTGAGCTTACTAGTTAAGCTAGTTGTGTGCTTGGAGCCTTCTGTGGCTCGCACACAGTGTTAGGCAAGGCCCTTGCTTCGACAGTGTGGCAAGGAGCGCACAACCTGTTTCTTAGAGGATGTGCTCGACCCGTCACAAGATCCACTCGAATGACACAATCTTGGAACTGCAGGTAGACATGGTTCTTAGACCAGTCATGCACCATTTTTGCTTCCCTCATGAAAGGATGTCCTAAGATCATCTCCGATGCCATAGTGTGTTTGGAGAAATCCATAACAATGAAGGTAATCCTTATTTTATGTCCAAAGACCTTGATCTTGAGATCTTCTAGTGTCCCAATAGGTTTAAAAATAGACCCATTGGCCATCTTCACTACTATGGTTGTGGTCACAAGGTGAGGTCTTCCCATAGTTTCCCAGAAATTTTTAATCACAATGCTAACCCGAGTGCCACCATCAGGGATTCCCTTCACAGTTAATCCCTTAGTAGTGATTGGTATGGTCACATTGGATTCATCACCCTCAAAGTATTGTCCCGACTTGTTAACAGGTATCTCTATAACAAGGTTCTTGGGTTGTGGATCTAAGTGTTCCTCCTCTATTGGCATCTCCCCAGCTCCATCCATCTGTGCAAATTGTGGTAGCCCAAACTTTAGTTCTCCATTGAGGAAGGCTCGAAGAGCTGAGACTAGCTCAGGGTCTTTATATAGTTTGGACATGATGGTGGTTCTAACTTCTGAGGACATGAAATCCATCAATTTGGCAATGTTTAACGGCACCTTTCGGACTTCAGTCCCTTGACGTGGGAAAGATGGGATCTCCATTTCTTCGATAGGATCAAGTAGTCCCTCTGTAAACATTCTTTCCATCAAGAAGTGAGTACGTCCACTTTCCCATGACATTAAGTCACTTTCTTGTTGGATGACACTAGGTATGGCTAAGGGTCTATGATCTTGGTGAGGTTGTTGTTGCGTAGGGAACACGGTGTCTGTAATCTAGATCTTCCTAGGTGCTATTTCTAGATCCCTTTGGTATCTTCTACCAAACTCCTTAATTGCTTGACTCGCTCAATCTCCTCTGTAGGGTTTGGATAAGTTCCTATCTTCTTCTTGGATCCTAGCCATTGTGGCTCATGAAGATCTTCCTTGTTCGTTTCTATCTTAGTGGTTGTTTTGGTCTCCATGGTTTCTCCTGAATCAAAATCCTCTTCAGCGGCATTCATATATACGGGGTCATCACCAGTCCCTATGTTGGTCTTTGAACTGGGGTCTGACTTCGCTGCTTTTTGCGATCTCTTCCTTCGTGTTTTCTTCTTTTTTTGATATTGGGAAATTGATGCCGTGTCTCTTTTCTCAAGGATATAATTTTGTTTTTGGAGCATCGATCGTGTGAGTACGTTTACTGGTACCACATGTGTACTTGGTGATGGCTCCTCGGTAACTTCAATCAAGTTTAATGGCGTGATCTTCGGTGCATTTGGATTATTTGGACATTGGGCAATCAAATGATCTATGCCACATCGATTACACATGAGTATCGACATTGTAGACGTGCTCGCTTGATTGGTTTGCATTAGTGTGGCGTTCTTTTGTAGCCTAATAGGACACTCGGCTATACGATGTGGACTTCCACACTCATAGCATTGAAGAGGTGGTCTCTTAGCAGTGTAATTGATATTTTGGCCTCTTGCAGCAAGAGCAACTACTTGATATACAGGTTTGACTTGTCCCCAATAGTCCTCCATGTAGTATTGTGGACTTTCTTCAAGCACATCCATCCAATAGGCAATATTAGGATCTATATCTGCCTCACATCCTTCCAAACAAGAAATAGATGACTCACAACCCACTTGATTCACAGAATTGATTCTCGGATGTGGTGGTTGCGGTCCTAGCACTGGAGGTGGTAAAGGTGTTGTTTGAACAACATTTTGGGCCCTAGGGACCATGTGTTGTGCTATTTGTTCAAGAGGTGGGGCCGGCATCAATGCAGGCACTCGAGGTGTGTCTGTCCATCCTAAGGTTGGTCTATTGGCCATAGCGCGCTTAAATACTATGCAATCCTTAGCTTGATGACCATACCTTCCACATGCATTGCAATTCCCATTGAATTTTACTATAAAAGTAGGACATTCACTGGTACTATGCGGTCCATAGCATACTGAGCACCATTGTTGCTCCCTTCTTGGATACGTATGATTGTTCTGCGGAGCACGATTGTCTCTAAGACTCTCTTGAATAGCCTTGGTGAGATCTGCTAAAGTCATCTCATATATCTTTGGCTCCTTAGCAATAGGCTTTAGGGTCATTGGCTGATGCACCGATGCTTGTGAGCTAATAGATTTAGACTCAACAGACACTCTTTCTCCTTGAATCAATAAATTATCCTCCAATTGGATCGCATTGGTGGTGACTGCTTCCCAAGTGGTGATACCTCTAATGACTAAGCCATTGTAGATATCCTCATGTCGTAATCCCCTAATGAATCTATCAAGCAATTGGTTATTGTTGAAGCGTTCATTTGGATTACAACGAGAATTCAAATGCTTCAAGCAACTTATAAAGTCTCTCACCGACTCTTCTTTCTCTCGTTGGGCTTTCTGGAGCTGAGAGGCTACATCCCAAAGTACTCCCTCTCGTATGTATTCCTTTAAGGACAGTCTCCTAAGAGTAGGGTAAATCGTTTTTTCTTCCACCCTTAGGGTTCTATACCAATCCCCAGCCTTCCCACTCAAAGTTAGGCTTAAAGCATTGCTCTTATGTAAGTCATTGTGTTCTCCTAGAGAAGCGCATATTTGTTCAAACACTTTGATATGCTTTCTCACATCCCCGTCTCCACTAAATTTTTGTGTAAGCTTGGCTATTTATATTGTCTTACTTCTAGGTTCTCTATCAGGCGTGATACGCATATTCTCAGCGATAGATTGACCGATAGCTTGAGCAAATGTTGCCAAGTCACCTAAGTGAGCAGGCACCATGGGTGGAGATGCTCCAGAGACTACATATGGAGTAGGTATTGGCAATGGGCTTGGTGCATAGGAAGCCCTTGGGTTCCACGTTGGGTACGATGTTGTGCCATGTGGTGGTCCAAAGTTCATATGTGTGGCCCTAGGCATAGCAGACGTCAGATGTGACATGCTAATGCTAGCCGGTATAGTCCCATGGAAATAAGAACTTGGGTGTTGTGGTTGTGGAGCATAGGAAGTTGAAACAATGGGAGGGGTAGGGACTACATGAGTACGAGGACCCATGGGTGTATACGATTGGTACACACTTGTAGGTACTATTGCAGGCATTGAGCTACCATGTAGCGGTGCTTTACTAACAAATGAGGTCCATGGATTGTTTCTCGGCATGCCCATCATTGGGGTAGGCATGGTAGCCGTGGTGTCATCAAGGGAAAGATGAGCTAGACTTGGAAAGGTGAAGCTATCACTTGTGGGCTCAGATTGCACTGAGACCCCTGGCGAAACAACATATGGGGGATCCATCGGACTTACCGAGGGAGTCTCCATTTGCGATAAGATCGGTCTTTCCTGTATCCAAGAATCTCATGAGACCCGTTGAAGGCATGTTGATCCCCTTGTTCTGTCTCTCTAACTCAATGAACCTATGGATGACCTCACAAACTCTTTGTTGTTGATCCTCCACACTAGTAGCACCCATTGTGGATTGTAGGACATCTAACCAACCCACGTGATAGGTGTGACCTGTGTATAGGTCGGTCAGAGTTTCTGTTTGTAGTTCGTACTCCCTGTTCTCATTTAGGAACACTCCATCTAGGATTGAGGTGTTAGGGATGTCCTTTGAGCTAGATGCAATGTTGCTTTCTAGGGGTTGGCCCTTAGCGGTTGCTATGTCAAGAGCATTCGATTGCTCTCTTAGCAAGGATATTGACATAGGGGCTTTCGCTTTTAACTCTCTTCGTTGCTCCGCCTTACGTAAACTCTCAACTTCCTTTTCCCTCGCTGCAAGGATATATCGCTCAACCTCTTGCACTTCGGCAAGGCTTCTACCATCAGGTAATATGACCTCGGAAGGAAATAACTCTGAAGAGTCAGGAGGTGCAGTGAATGAAGTATTCACGTGCACATTCTCTAACGGTATAGGGTCTACGTTGGTCACGAATGGAGAATTTACTTCCCCACCCCCCTCATTTACATCATTAGCTCCATGTTCGGAGCGAGTGGCTCTACTAAAGGTTTCCTTCAGGCGGCTAAGCGTGCTCGGCCCGGACCCCGGACCCATGGCATGCATGTCTTGGCTTGAACTATCGGGATTAGGCATTGGAAAACCCTCCATGACATCGTGGTTAGAGGAAGACTCACTAGCCGCTATGTTCGGGTCTTGGTTTGTACTACCTTGGGTCCCCGTCGAGGGCCCGAAACCTAAAGTAGGTGGATATTGAGAACTCGCACACGACCAGAGCGCAGATGCATGTGCCTTTGGCACCCTACAAGCGTCAGCGAATAACCTCGAAGGTTAACCGCTTACCTTTTTTAAGTGTCCGTTTTCACTCGTGTTTTTTACATTTTTAATGTTTTTAATGTTTGATTTTTTTGGTTAAAGTGTGTGATAGCTCGAAACGAGCGTATCACTTAGAGGGTCGCTGTGTGCTTTACAACACAATTTTCGGGCATCTAAAGTTCCGTTGGTCCTCAAAAAATCAATTTTTAGCTACGTGTGAAGCTAAAATTCTTTTTTTTTTAAGGCGACTAAAGCCTAGGCCTGAGCGTGAGCTTCGGCTTGGGTCTGGGAGATATTCCCGATCCCGGTCCTACCTTTAAATTATTATTTTTTTAATTTTTTAATTTTTATTTTAATTTGTTTAAAGGATAAGGTCGTTGCGGCCTGCGCGAGAGCACACACACACACTCTCTATCTACCTACTTCTAACTAATACACCTACTGTTACACACAAACACACTCTATAAGCTCTCACAGATCTACTTCCTACTTATTGTACATTACATTACACAAAACTAACAACTTTAATACACAAAGAATAAACACAGTACCTTTGAAAACTCCATTAACAAAGAAAACTAACAACTTTAATACACAGAGAATAAACACAGTACCTTTGAAAACTCCATTAACAAAAAAAATACACAGTATAACACAAAATCCTTCTTCTCAACACACACACCCTCCTTCCTTACCTTTCCTACAATAGAAATTGCACCACAAAAGAAGCACAGAGTGCCATTTAAGCTTAGTGTATGGCATTCCCCGGCAACGGCACCAAAAATGTGCGCGTATGTCGCACATGTCAATGCAAGGAACTTGCCGATACTGTTACCATATACATGTGGTAGTGATGTGTGTGAACACACTAGGACCTCCGGGGCATTTTTTCCCTCTTTAGGAGGTTTTTTCCCCCGTGCATTGTATATACGCCCATCACTCTAGGGCTATCTATCTTTCCATTGCACACTAAGTAACACACTATCTATCGTGTGCCTTGAGCTTCCTTCGTCTTCTCCAACCTGTGTGTGTTTCTCTGCAACCCTAATTCCAACAATTGGTATCAGAGCAGGTCACGTCCTCCCGGGCTTAGTCACCAGCTGCTCCAGCACACGCCTGCTCACTTTCTCCGATTTCAGTGAGCTTTGGTGAGCGTTCGCAGGTCGACAAAAATTTGGGCTCATTTCGGCCTCCGTTTCCACTACAGGCTACTGTACTGCACAGGCTATTTCGTCATTTTGTGCAGAACTTTTGTCAGTGCCGTTTTTTGCATAACAGGTGCCTTATAGTCTTCTACGGTTTGTGCTATATAGCACAGGTTGTTCCCGCTCCGTTTCTCCTATTTTCGGGTAGTTTTCACATCAGGTGCAGCATTTACCATGGCTGACAACAACAACAAAGATGTGTTCAAGATGTTTGTTGCTGAGGACAGGTTGGATGGGGACAACTACCCTATGTGGGCTTATATGATGCAACATGTTCTTGTGTCAAACGGTGTCTGGAACATTGTGCAAGGCATTGATGTACGTCCTAGTTCTGAGGATGTAGGCGATGTTGAGGATATTGCAGGTCTTGTTGCAAGGATTGCAACTGTTAGAGTTGTTTTGCCTACAGCAGAACAAGCTCGTTGGGATGTTAAGGATGCGTAGGCTCATGCATTGATTGCGTTGTCTGTGAAGCGCACCATTGTTCCTCACATCCGTTCAGCAAAATCTGCAAAACAGGCTTGGGATATTCTAGCAGGTCTTTATGCAAGCCGCAATGAGGCTAAAATTGCTTTGCTGCGTAAAGAGCTGGAGTCGAAGATTATGCATGAGGAAGATGATATGGAAACTTTCCTTGCTAGTGTCAAGGATATCAATGAGCAGCTTATTTCTGCAGGTGAAGTCATTTCAGACAGTTCCCTTGTGCAGACTGTTCTTGATGCCTTACCATATTCCTACCAGACTTTTGCTAGTACTTGGAGACTGATGACCCAACGAAATCCTGAAGTTGTCAAGTTTGATGCATTATGCACATTGCTGTTGGAGGAGTCACTTTCTAGAAAAAACAGGACTAGGCAGCATGCAGTTGAACAGGCTTTTATTGCTTCTCAAAGAAAGGGTGGTAACAATAATGCAGCCACTTCTTATGGTTCTGCTGCGAGTGGCAAAAATTATGTTCCTAATGCTTCTGCTGGCAGTACTTCGTCTGGCAATTCTGGTGATAAGGGCAAAAAGAAGATGCGTTGCCATTATTGTAAAGCCAATGATCACTTGATCAAGTCGTGTCCTAAGTTGAAGGCCAAAGAGGCTAAGAAGAAAGAGGGCGGTTCCACTGCAAATGCTGGTTCCACTACAAATGCAGCCATTGTTGAGTCTTCTGTGAAAGGAGACTGTGATGCTGATGTTGATGCCGAATGGGCTTTTAGCGCAGAGTGCACTTACAATCCTGCTGTCCATGATGCATGCTTGTTTGCTGCAGATTCACATGTGTGGTATTTCGACAGTGGTGCTACAAAGCACATTACCTCACATCGTGAATTGTTTACCTCTCTCGAGTCTGTCCCTCATGGGAAATTCAGTCACTTGTGCCAACAACGCCTCTTATCCAGTTCAAGGAGTTGGAAAGATTGTGCTCACTGCTGCTAATGGCAATTCCTTCACATTTGTTGATGCACTTTATGTACCTGGGATCAAGAAAAATCTCTTGTCTGTATCCGCACTTGCTAGACTTGGACTTGTAGTCAAATTTGTGGATGACAGATGTACAGTTCATGATCTCAGTTTCGGTGATGAAATTGTTGCATCTGGGCTTTTGTGCCGTGGGCTGTATAAGCTCACTTTGTATGACAAGTGTGGAAAAAATTTTGCAAATGTTGTTGCAGATTCAAGGGCTATTTCAGATGCAAAACTTTGGCATGCACGTTTTGGTCATCTGAATTTTGCCAGTTTGCTGCGTTTGCAGAAATCTGATATGGTTGCTTCTTTGCCGCCTCTTGAAGCACCTGTCAAACATGTTTGTGAAGGTTGTATTTTGGATAAGATGCAGCGTTCTAAATTTCCAAAGGATGGTTCAGTTCGGGCCACATGCAGGTTGCAGCTTGTGCATAGTGATGTTTGTGGGCCCGTGCAAACTCCGTCCTTGGGCAATTACCTGTACTTCGTGACTTTCATTGATGATTACTCCAGGCATGCATGGGCATTTCCGCTTAAAGCGAAGTCCGAAGTTTTTATGTGCTTCAAACAATTTCTGGCTATGGCTGAAAATGTCTCAAAATGTACTATGGGCACCCTCCGTTCCGATCGAGGGGGGGAGTATATGTCTCATGAATTTAATGCATTTCTAGCTAGTTGTGGGATAAAACACCAATGTACAGTGCCTTATACACCGCAGCAAAATGGTGTTGCTGAGAGGAAAAACAGGTCACTGACGGAAATGGCACGAAGTATGGTCAAAAGTCAAGCTTTGCCGCATTCTTTTTGGTTTGAGGCCATTATGTGTGCCACTTATGTACTTAACAGGTGTCCTACGAAAGCTTTGCAGTCTATTACTCCATATGAAGCATGGCATGATAGAAAGCCTTCTATTGAGCACATGCGTGTTTTTGGCTGTTTGGCATATGCTTTGGTGCCACAAGTGCAGCGCAGAAAATTGGATGATAAGGCTGTCAAATGTATTTTTGTTGGTTATAGTGTTGAAAGCAAAGGTTACAGGTTGTATCGTCCGCAAACAAAACGTATCTTGGTTTCACGAGATGTAGTGTTTTTGGAAGATTCTGTTCAGCCCTTGCTGTCATGTACTAGAGACAGTAATGTACTAGATTCTGTTCAGCCCTTGTTGTCATGTACTAGAGACAGCAATGTAAGCTCACAGGACATTTATGACACTTTGTTGCCTCTTTTCAGTGGTGGAAATATGAATGTAAGTTCCAATGAGGCAAATGTACAACCTATGGGGGTTTCTGAAAATGTTTTAGATCAGCCTATTACTGATGCAGATGTACATGATGTACTTGATGAGGAAAGGGCTGAAAATAAGCAAGCTAGAGGTATGCCAAAATGGCTAGTGCACACTTTGCGTGACAGTAAATTGGATGCACCTTTGTCTAGTCGTACTCGTTCAGGCTCTCTCCATGTATCTTATGCATCAGATTGTTATGCGTTAGCTATGTCTAGTTTACATGATGTTGAGGAGCCTCTGTCTTTTGATGAAGCACAAAATTCAGAAAATTGGATGGCTGCCATGCAATCAGAATATGATGCACTTATAGAGAATGACACATGGACTTTATGTGATTTGCCTCCTAGCAAAAAGGCCATTGGTACGAAGTGGGTTTACAAGTTGAAACGCAAGCCGGATGGTGAGATCGATCGCCATAAGGCTCGACTTGTTGCAAAGGGTTATGCACAGCAAAAAGGCATAGATTATGAAGAGACTTTTGCTCCCACTTGTCGTATGACTACTGTGCGTTTTCTTTGCATTCTATGTGCAGACATTGTAACTGCTTTCTTGAATGGTGACATATTTGTTTGAGAGCAAGAAGTACCCTATTGTGGCCACTTCGAGTTGTGAGGCTGAGTATCGGCTTTCTTCACAGCTACGTAGAAGTGTGTATGCTCAGACGCCTTAAAGGCTATTTGGTGGTTGGACAGACACTGCCAACACTAATTACAACTGACAGTTAGAGCGCATTGGCATTCCGAGGAACCCAGTTTTTCATAGCTCGCACAAAAGCACATTGAGGTGCCTTAAACCACTATGTCAGTTGAGAGGCTCTTCATCAGCTTGGCTTATGTGCCAAACAGACAACCTTGCAGATCTTTTCACAAAGGCATTGTCTCGTGAGAAGCTTGAAGCTTTCCGCAAAGCTTTGGGCTTACTTCCTTTGTGGACCGATCCTGTCCTCAGGCCCTTTACTCATGTGCCAAATCTTGTTCACCGCATCACTCCAGGGGGGATTTGTTTCATATACAAGGTAGTGATGTGTATGAACACACTAGGACCGCCGGAGCACTTTTTCCCTCTTTAGGAGGTTTTTTCCCCCGTGCATTGTATATACACCCATCACTCTAGGGCTATCTATCTTTCTATTGCACAATAAGTAACGCACTATCTATCGTGTGCCTTGAGCTTTCTTCGTCTTCTCCAAGCTGTGTGTGTTTCTTTGCAACCCTAATTCCAACAGATACACCGTGTGCGAGCCACAAATGGCTCCAAGCACACAACAAGCCTAAACTAGTAAGCTCAAAGATGGCGTTGGTGTGTCACTCACCGCTCTACGCTTGCTTCGTGGAGGATTCCTCGCCACGAAGAAGAGGAGACGCCGATACGCCGTGCTCAACCGCCTCGCCGCCGTCGTGCTGCCGCAATGCTCGATCACTCTCTCTCTCTCTCTCTCTCTCCTCTCTCTCTCTTTCTCTCTCTCTCTCTCTCTCTCTTCTCTCTCTCTCTCTCTCTCTCTCTCTCTCTCTCTCACACACACACACACACACACACAAGGAGATGAAGAAGAAGAAGATGGAGCAAGAGCACTCTTCAATTGCACAAATGAGAGAATGAGTGAATTTTAGGTTTAGTTGACTTTTATATGATCTCACCCCATTCACACTTGGGCGCTCATGCTTAGCCAACTAATCCCTTGAATGTTTCAGTTAGAGTGCGCCTCTCATCGACGATCACTCTTACCCTTTTCCTATTGGACCGACAAGCGTAGTACCTGACTCTACCAAGTAAATAATACGTCCGTCGTAGGTGATATGGTGTCCGTGAGCCGTGAGGGTTAACATCACTCGTGAGGTGTTTAGGGCCTTGGGATTGAATTCAACGAGGTGTTTTAAGTGAAAATTCTAATCGCAACCATTGCCTAACCTTAGAGTTTTCATCTCTTCAATTTGTGTAGTTAAAAGTGAAATTAGCTAGTTGTATTGATCACAAGCTCTCATCAATACACAGTCCTCTTGGAAGGAGGGTTGACTTTTAAAAATCCAACCCTAACTAGTGTTGAATGCATTCTCTCTCTCTCTCTCTGAGTTTCGATACATGTATGTGATGTGTGATCGAATATGCTCCATGTTACACAATTGATAGATTTTTCTAGTTGATCTGTGATTTTCGATGCACTTCAATTCCAATTCTCTTACAGGAGTTGGACATGAAGATGGCTTTCTATAGAGAGCGTCTTCTCCAACTCATAGGGGGATGAATTTGTGATTTGACCCAGCTATTTGGATACACATATATCTCGTGTGATGGTGTACCATTGATCAGATACACGAATATCTTCACACAAGCTTGAGATTGAGACTAGTAGATTTAGAGGGATACCAACAACTAACATGATATGCTACCTATGCTATACAAAGCCAAAGACAGCGATGCATTATATATGTCAGTGCACAGTGTATTACAAAATATGGGGTCTCTTCCATTGTCTATTCAAAGAAGGCTTTGGACCCTTCTCTAGAGTCGTGAGCTATCAAGACCAAAGATGATTGGACTGTATCTACTTGAGTTACACATACACAAAGATGGTTTATTGAGGAGATATAGAGAGAGACAATCTCAAAGACAACTTATTGATTTCCGAACACTAGAAAATGGAGTAGTCACCATTGCAAAGGTCAGCTCACTCACACTCACGGTACTCTCATTGACCGAGCACTGGAGCTAAGGAGATCGAGATGCCCACGATTGAGGAGAGGAGCTTCACAGCATCGACAAAGCCTACAACAAAGGATTTGAGTCATACTATCTCGACATCCAAAGTACATATGAGAATGGATTCATCACCCATTATATCACCATCTATTGGGCACCCATTATACCCCACATAGTTCTACTAGTAGCACTTCTAGATTCATCTTAGTCTCTCTTTTTTGTATCCAAACATGGTATCAGATTCACCAATTTTGGCCTTTTGAAGACGTTAATATATTATTTCATTTCTTTTCATTTCTCTTTGTGTAGTAGATTCCAAGGAGTATCAAGCCATGGCCTTGTGTCAACCATGTCAACTCAAACTTGCACTCTTAGTTAGTAATAGTTAATCTAATGTCGGTGTCAATTGAAAATTGACTCCACCATTAAATATAACCAAATGACATGCAAAACATAGTATATATGTATTCAAGTGACAATTGAGTATCGCTATGGCTATTGTATTCGTTTACATAAGATTAGTGGGTTAGTTTTCCCTAATCATTTACCAACCAAGCAACAAAGCAAGCCTCGTGATTCTATCACTTGTTATGTTTCAAATTGGATTTTCTGGTTTGCCAAAATATAGACCTACTTTTACAAATATTTTTTCAAAATTTAAGAGTAGTCTTAGTTTCATTTGGCCTCTCCAATAGTCTTAAATGAGGATACTGGACTACTATTTACTTACTTAGGTTGCTACATACTTAAGAAACGATGCCTTTCGGATCTCCCCTTCACAACATCCCCTTTCACAGTCGTCTATTAGATTTGAGCTGTAAGCTTGGAGCTAGGGCTTTGCCTTCAGAAAGACAACAAGCCGGGGAATACCAACGAAATATCATTTGTGCAGCATTGCATTGCTGTGGCAGCCACCTTCGTTATTGCTTTGCGATGGCTTCCCTGCTGTGAACTCACATACCTTTTGGCTTCCTCCTTGGCAATTCCCCATTCACAACCATCAATAGATTTGAGCCGTAAACTTGAAGCTGGAACTTTGCTTCCAGGCATACTACATGCAACAGTAGCAACCAAAGGCTTAGTGGTTCCGCAGCAATGGCCAATCCTTGCAGTACTTTCAGACTTCTTCTGCATTGGCACTCCTATTTCTGATCATCTGCCTTTCGGGTTGGCCCTTTACAGCATCCCTTCTCACAACCATCAAGGGATTTAAGCTGTATGCTTGGAGCTGGGGCTTGGCTTTTCAGGCACAACAGGCAGGGGTAGCACCGAGTGAAGCATCAGGTGTCCAGCTCTGTCTTGTCATGGCAGCACCTTCACAACATCCTTTCTCACAACAATTGATGGGTGAAAGTAGTAATTTTGGAGGACTTTGGCTTTTAGCAGCACAGCACGCCGGGGTAGCACCCAATGAACTATTGGTAGTGAAGCACTGACCAGCTGTGCCCTTGAGGTACACAAGTTCACGGCTTGCCTAGAGCTGTATGGAGTCTCTAGGACATTGGGTTTTATGGTGATGCCACAAGAGGCATCACTTTCTGCTTGCATCATACTGGTAGTGGTGTTCCTGCTACTACAGCCAGTACAACATTTACTAGAGCAACAAGAGCACTCGCTCAAGTTTCTTCTACTGTCTGATTGCTTCAAGAGTAAGCCTTCAAGCTCTGGAATGTTAATTGATGAGCAGATTCCTTCATCTATGCCTAGGCAATCTTTATCATAGGTGTCTCTATTGCTCACTCTTCGTCTCATTCCATTGTTTGCACCCCTCATATCACAACAAGACTTCGCTGAACAACAGGACTGACTCGACTGATTTTCCTGCTTGGTACTTTGGGGCAGATTCTCCGTTATTTTCCATTTTCTTTGGGCAGCAGGGTTCAGCTTCCGTGTCCATGTACTCCTCACTGCTCAGCAGGACACCTTTCTGGCAAACTTTGCTTTTGGGTTTCCGCCAAAATGTAAATAATCCTAGACGTCTGCTTCATCCTTCTTCCTTTCTAGCAACAGCATGCTGTTAAATATAACAAGTAGGCAAGTGCCAACATCTGCAAGGACAGCACCCCAAAGAGATGCATATCCGACTGCTGCAAGCACAATCACCAGCACTTTGGTTGTAATTGATAAAAAAATATTTTGCAGGATCTTCCTGCGAGCTTTTTGGCCAAGTCTCACAGCAACTGGTAGCTTTCGGAGATCGTTAGTCATGAGGGCTATGTCAGCTGTCTCCATAGCAATGGCAGTACCAGCAACGCCCATAGCAATGCCAACATCAGCAGCCGCTAATGCCGGGGCGTCATTAATTCCATCACCAACCATACCAGTAAGGCCGGCTGCTTTTAATTGCTGAAGCACCTCCACCTTGCCTTCAGGAAGCAATTGAGCATGCACATCAATTTGTCCAAGCTGCAAGCAAGACTAGGAAATCAGATTTGTTCATCTATACTGGTGTGAAGTGTAGCAAACCATGATATATACAGCGGCATTGTCATGATGTATGCAGAGTGCCTTTGTCTTTAGACCCGAAAAGGAAGAAGTCAATACCTTTCTCTGTACATTATTGGCCACTTCCAAACTATCTCCAGTTAGCATAGCTAGTCGGAGACCCAATCTCTGAAACAATGCGGTCTCAAGCGAGACCGTAAAATTCTCATTACTCTGCTACTTAATTATAACCAAGAACAACTTCGATGACAAGGCTTACCCTCATGTCTCTCACAGCCTCCCTGGCTTCTGGTCGAAGCTGGTCACCAGCACTCATAATCAATATTGGCTTTTCATCCACACCAATCCAGCAGATTGTTAAACCTGGCTTTTCCAACTCTCCAGAAGAGCAGAATCGGCACCTGAAGCTACGTAAGGCATGTTAAGTATTACTCTGCAGAGAGCCATATTTGACAAACATGATGCCTGATATAGAAACAGTTACCTTCCAACCAAAGGAGCCGACTGGCTAAGCGTTCATTCCCAACAGCAATTTTATGACCATTGACGATTCCGCTCACACCTTCTCCAGGAAGTACTCTAAATTCATCCACAACGACCTCAGCATTTCCTGATTGTGCCCCATGCAGCCTAGCATAGTCCACTATAGCTGATGCAATGGGATGGCTTGCTTTGCTCTCAATGCATGATAGCCTGAAGCAATGATTCAACATAGAAAATTCTTCATTTTTCAGGTTCATAAGTGTCTGTTGATTTTGTGTAGTCAATTTCTTGGTCAATACACAAATTGTTTTGTACTCCGTACTCCATTAACATGACTAGATTGTGTGCAATAGTTGTGTTTAAGCCTTTTTTCTGACCCTTCTCCCACATTCTCAAGTTGAAGACTTTGTGTCCTTGTAAAGGTATAATAGACTAATTTGCACAATTAAAAAGTCGACCATATAGAGAGTAGTTTACCAAATAGGACATCTTGTAGATCGGCTTCCTTGTTAAAGGCATGCACTTCTATTATTTGAAAGCAACCCTCAGTAAGCGTGCCAGTCTTATCCATAGCAACAACTTTCAGCTTTCCAAGAGCTTCCAAGTGTTTTCCACCCTTCACAAGGAGACCCAATCGAGCAGCTTGTGCTATTGCACAGGTTGTTGTAACAGGAGTGGAGATCACAAGAGCGCAAGGGCAAGCCACAACAAGTAGAACTAATGCCAAGTACATCCAGTGCCGAATGTTGTGCGCATGTACACTTACTGGAATTATTGTGAAAGCCAAAGCACCAGCTATCACAACTGCACATCATGAAAAAAATTAATCTGCATTAGATGATGTTAAAAAAAGCATTGGACAATCTCATTAGTCTATCCTCGAATCATGTCATTACTTTAAATCCGCGTCACTGCGCTATGTTTCAGCTCTAGACCTCGAATCATGTCATTACTTTAAATCAGCATCACTGCACTATGTTTCAGCTTAGACTTCATAGCCGAAATGCAATGTTTCACCCCGAATGTTCAAGCCCCATAAAGACCTTGGAAAACGTCTAACTGAAATGCCTACATACCACATATATGTATGTGCATGTAAGGTTTAGCGGAATGAATGTTGTATTTTCTCAAGATTAGTGATCTTTATTGCTCAAGGTTCCTTTTAGTTCTTTAAGGAAAGAGAGAGCTTTCCGTCTTGTAGAGTGCTGTGGTCACGAACAGAGTGAGTGATTGTGCGTGCAAACTGAATGAGACTGAGAGAAGGAGAGAGAAGAGATACGACACGAGAGGTTGTAAAACCCTCCTCCAAAGGCCCCACTCTCGTCGGGAGAGTGGTCTACTTGATTGCACAAAGGGTGTACAATGCGATGCAATGGACTGATGCAATGGGACTATGCCCGATGACGACGACCGGTGATGACGACGGCGACTTAGGCTGAAATTTGTTATCTTCTTGTGGCTGAAAAATGACTGTTTTTGTCGGGCTAACATAATGGATGAAAAACGCTAAAGAGATCTAGGATTTAGCTGCGTTTTTGAAGGTACTACTGCCGGCTGAAACACTAAGTATCTGCTGCGGTTCAAGGGCTGAATTGCTGAGAGCAAAAGCTGCTTTTTCCTGATTAGGCTGCGTTTTTGGAGAAGTTTCTTGGCTGAACAAAACGATTTGTGGCAGCAGAGGGACTTTCTTGCTGAAATGGCAGTTTTCCAAGTGCTTAATAAATCCTTACCCGGCCTCGGTAGTCTGCTGAATTTGTTGATGAAATCGCTGAATTGCTGAGTTTTGCCTGGCGTTTAATAGTGCCAAAAACGCTGAAGTGACCGTGGAAAAACGCTAACTTTTCAATTCTTGCTGGCATATCTGATAGGAGGAAAGTGAGGGCAGCCAGAAGAGTGGGCGATCAAGATGAGGCTGATGCGGGGGAAAGGGCCTCACAAGTTGCTTGGAGGTCTTGCTGAGAGAGGGAGGGAAACACCTGTTGCTTGGTAGCCTGCTGTGCTCCTTGGTCATCTGCCAATTTGTGCTAACTTGGGGTTTGCTTATGGATTAACTTACCCAATTTGCCTACTGAGTACCCAACCAAATGTCACAAATACATAAGTGAAAAATGTTAACAATAGGAAAAATGGGATAAAGTCATTTGAAAAATCCTCAAACTGACTCTGATGGATTTGATGGAAATGCTTATGCTTATGCAGTGTGCAACCAGAGGATATGCATCTAACTGAGTGATTGGCATTGCACGTTTACGAATAGACTCACAAAAGTGTCAGATCCACTTCTAATCTAACTTGACTGGACTTGACGGAAACCCTGCTATGATGTAGCTTGTCCACGGACACATAGGGTGGGATGTGCATGACACCCCCTCTTTTTTAAAGTGAGGTAATGGTTACCGACTGCCTGGCTTCCTTGTAGTCTGCCAACAACTCTGGATAATCCTTGAAGAACTTCGTCTACCACACGCTTCATGGGTTCCTCGATCTTGAACTTCAAAAATACGTCGTATTGTTCTTCGAACCATGGCGCAAACCGATGCAACAAGACTTGCTCCGGCTCCATAACTTTGCTTCATCGATGATCTCGGTTCTTCTTCTTTCGAAAACGTCCTTTGGAGGTGTTCCCTGACACACTTTCAACCAAGCAAACTATGGAAAACGTTGTGCATTACTGAGTTTAAGCAACTTCAATTCATTGAAACCTCATTAATCTTTTTGATGACTGGAAATGGACCATACATACGAAAAGATAATTTAGGACATTTCTTTCCAACTTGTTAAGACGCTGTTTCATATTCGAAGATACAACCCCAATCTCCATCCTTGATCGAGACCTCTGAGATGCTTGTTAGTCTGTCGAGAATAAGATTCATGAGCCTTGCTTAGCCGAAGCTTCACACTCTCAGAAATCTATCAATGACTGACTTCAGCATTGGCATCAGGCATTTGACTGACCCGATCGAGTCAACAATGATGGAATCGGCGGCCAAAAAGCTACCTCATACGGAGTTCGACCAATAGCAGAGAAAAGAAGAATCATTGAGAATAGCCTGTACCAATGGGATATAGCTCCATTGGACTGCTGATCATGAACATAAGACTTCACCCATCAAAAAGCACTCATTATAAAATTTTTTGACCATTGATTGTGATGAAAGGGGCTGAAAAATTTAACTTTGTACCAAAATTTTCAAAGAGTGCACCAAATGGACGTACTTAGTCCCTATCTGAAACAATGGACTTTGGCAAACCACAGAGGGGGTACCAATGCTTTATGAACAATCGTGCACACATTCTTGTGCAGTATTGTGGCTTACAAGGAATCAACATGCAAAATTTGTAAACGATCAACAATAGTTAAACATTGAGTGTCCTTGAATGCTGTTGGTGGTAAGTTAGTCACAAAATCCATAGAGATTCTGAAAGGTCCCGGGAATAGGCAGCGGAAGCAAAAGCCTTGCTGCTAACCGAGGAGCTTTCACATTTGACATAATAGTGCAATGTGTGACATACTAAAACACTCTTTTTCGCATTTTAGGCCAATAGAAAAATCGTTCAATCCATTTTTTCCAATGTGGTGTTCTACCCAATGTGCCACCCGTGATGAGTCATGTGCATCATGCAATATGGCTGGCTGAGAGAGGGCAAACACACATAGACGCAACGAAAAAATAACAATCCATCACAAATGAGATAGTTGTTGGGCCCTTGGGGAAGCATGTCACGATTGTGACTATGTTAACACAATACATCTACTCTAGTGCAGAAAACGCGAAGTGCCATGCCATGGAGGACCCCTGCGCTTGGATAGTCACACCCCTTCGCCAAAGGACGGTCTCTTCGCCAAAAGCCACACTCCTTCGACTGTTGGTCACACCTTTTGCTCTACGAAATGCGACTCTTCGCCCAATGTTGCAGCTCTTCGCCGAAAGGATGTGTCTTTTCGCCTAAAAGTCATGTTCTTCACAAAGAGGGACATGCCTCTTCACTGATGACTATTCAATTCCTATAAAGGAACCCTTGTATCAACATTTCAATCAATCAAACAAAGAGTCTTCTAGTCTTGTTCTAGTTCAGTTTCAGATTCTTAAGTCTTAATCATGAGTTTAAGTACTTAATAAGGATTAGCACCTAGAATCCTCACAGTGGTATCAGAGCAAATTTTTTCCGGGACCAAGATTTGTGAGCTCTCACCCTCGCCCCTAGACTCTACCCTTCCCGGAGTTGCATGGAAGCAGAAGAAAGATGGTACGGCATGTGATACAAGCGAGGTAATTAAATCTATTATGTTGAAATTTACATACATTATAGAAAAATGGAACAAAGGACAGGGATGCAAATGTGGGTGTGCGGGAGTGCCACGTACCTGGCCTCTCATCGGTGGTGTCCTTCGAGATTGTGCGCGCACCTCTTCATGTGAAAGGCAGTACCTCTTCACCTTGCTCGCACCCTTTCGATAAGGGTGTGTCGTTCGCCTGTGTGCAGCATTCACTCGGCAAATGGCAGTTTTCCCTTTGTTGGCTGCTGCATATCCAAAGGGCACTCTTCGCAAGAGGGCACAGAAAGCCACCCCTTAATATGGCAACGCTGCAGGCTGAGAGTCACGTACACTGCAGGCTGAATTTCTGAAAACGTTGGGCTGAGTTTCTTGCAAACGCTGGGCTGCCCATGTTGAAACGCTGGCTGATTTGCACGTGCTGTCTGGCTGAATTTTATGCGCTGGCTGAATTAGTCGCTGGCTGAGATTGGCTACGCTGGCTAGTTTATTACGCTAGCTGCACCTTATGATTACCCCTTCAAATATATTAAGTCCTAAGTGACCTGCCCGCCCGCCCCAAACTTGGGTGACCGGCCAAAAAAAAAACCAAATTTTTTAAAACCCCATGTGAAAACACCCATATTTAAAAAAAACTCCCATGTGAAAGCCTCTTCACGTAAACTTACCTTTATAAAAATAAACAAAAAAAATTTACGCTGCCTCTCCCTTGCTCTGCTCTGTGTGCACCTACTGCGCAAGATATTTCGCACACATGGCCGACGCGAACCACTACGCAGATTTTTCCCGATGAAATTTTGCGGGTGAATTTCCCTGCTTAGAACCGGCAGTGATAATTATTCCCGATTCCCCGACTCCCGAGCACGAACTTATTTCATAGAGATTTTCCGCTCACGGAGAACTCGTTCCAGAACCTATTCCCGACCCAGAACTTACACCTGTTCGAGAATTCCCATTGAGGCGTAACCATGCCGAATTCTTAGGACGGAGGTGGTCAATCTGACGATGCTCTTACTCTCATCAAGGAGCAGATGGCCACACTTTCCATAAGCCTCGCATCACTTCACACTCGCTTGGATGAGATGCACAAGGAAAACACTTCTCGAAGTCGACCTGCTGTTTCTCGAACTACTAATGCAACATCTTCAACACTTCTTCCGAAGCTTCAGTGGATGAACCGAACGAACCAGATCCAGCTGAAGAGGTAGACAATCGCGAACTTCAATTACTTTATAAAATTTTTAATGCTGCACAGAAGAAGAAACTTGATGTTAAATTGCCAGAACCATACACTGGTCGCCGCGACAAGCGCGTGCTGGACCAATGGCTGTTCAAAATGGAGATTTACTTATCGAACACAGACTTGGTCGAGAGTAAAAAAGTTGCACTTGCTAGTTCTCTGCTCAAGGACACAGCATTTCTTTGGTGGCAACAACGGGTTGCTGATGGTAAAAACACACCTTCTTGGGATAAATTCCGGCGTGCTATTCGCAAGGCGTTCGAACCTGCCAATGCGGATTTTCATGCCCGGTCCTCTCTTCGCCGCCTGAGCCAGACAGGTTCCTTGGCCGCGTACATCACAGAGTTCCAAAGGCTAACTCTGGAGATAGAGACCCTTAGTCCCTCTGATAAACTTCACAGCTTTATCGACGGACTTGAACCCAACCTGAAGGATGATGTGCACAAATACAACCCTACCACCTTGGATGCTGCAATTGCCTATGTGGAGCGTCTTGGCGATAATCGACGCCCTACACGGAATTTTCTCCCTGGTAACAGATCTTCAAACAGCGCTCGCTTTTCACAGCGCGATCGCAGAGACAACTATAGCCAAAGTCAGCAACATCAGTCTCAGTTTAGACAGCAAGCAACACAACCTTATTCAACTTCAAGGTTCTATTCTCAAGATCGACAATCTGAAAGCAGATCTTCTTCACATGTTCCTCCACTTGATCGTGGTAATGGACGTGATTTTTCTCAAGATCAGCATTCCAATACTCAGCAAGGCTCTTCGTCAAATTCATCTTCGACTTCAAAGAAGGAAGGATTATGTACAATTTGCAGTGGTGACCATAGATGGTATCAATGTCCAAAGAGACCAAATCCGTCTAATTTGAAAAGAAATTCAAAAGCGGAAACATCATCGAATTCTGAACAACTAGATTCTGCTAAGGATAAAGGAAAATCTGTGGTCAATACGATTCGTGTCTCTGAGGATACGAGTATTCTTATGAAGCATGCTCAGTGCAATTCTTCAGTTTTGGAGCCTCTCAAAGCAAGTTTTGAGCCTTCTTGGACTACTGAATGGTCGCTCCATCAATATTTTAGTGGACAGCGGATGCTCGAATAATTTCGTCAGCACTCAGATAGTTCAACAACTTGGCTTACCAACTCAAAAGACATCTCACTTATATGATGTGGAATTAGCAGATGGATCAATTTTGACTTGTGATCAGACAATTCGACAGTTGCAGTTCGAGATTCAAACTTATGCAGATCAACTGGATTTTGAAGTCATGCCTTTATCTTATTACGACATGATTCTTGGTCAGCATTGTTTATTCCAATATGATCCAACAATTAGCTTTCGAGGACATACTATCAATTTGTTCAAAGATGGACGTGAATTGACTTTACACGGGCTTTCTCATGCGGAAAGAGTGATTCAAGCCTCACGTGTACTAGTCAATTGCAAATAGCATGATACAGTGGATTATGAAGAGAATATGATTTCCGATGCAGATGCAGATATTATTATTGATGAATTTTTTAATTCATTAACTTATCATGAATCAATTGATGAAGACAAAGATAAAGATATAGTTGCAGATTCCGAGTCTGAAGACGACTATGCTTTCTTTGATTCTTTACTGGATGATGATATGCCAATTACAAGTCATGAAGTTACAGTTCCTGAAGATGATTCTAAAGAATTTTGGGATTCATTTTTGGAAGATGATTACAGTCTCAAGACAAAATCCTCTCCAGAGATTACTAAAGTTGATTTCCTCTTCCCCAAATATTTCGCAGTTACTGGAAAATTTTGAACCAGAAATCTTACATCACACGAAGGATTTTGAAGATAAACCTCTTGTTGCAGTCAACCTGATTATGCCAGATGCCTCTAAAAAGTCTTTGAATAATGCAATGACATGGGATTTAGCAGTCAAAGCAAAAAGGTTTCGCAAGAAACAAAGGTTCAAGACAAAGGTTTCTGATAACTCAAAGACTGAAGATTTTCGAAGATTCAATGCTTTTCCAGAGTTCTATCAACATCAAAAGTCATTTCTTTGACACGGGCTCTCATTTTAAATGGGAGCAATGTCACGATTGTGACTATGTTAACAGCAATACATCTACTCCTAGTTGCAGATACGCGAAGTGCCATGCCAAGGAGGACCCCTGCGCTTGGATGGTCACACCCCTTCGCCCAAAGGACGTGTCTCTTCGCCAAAAGCCACACTCCTTCGACGACTAGTCACACCCCTTTGCTCTACGGGTGCGACTCTTCGCCCAATGGTTGCAGCTCTTAGCCGAAAGGATGTGTCTTTTCGCCTAAAGTCATGTCTCTTCACAAAGAGACATGCCTCTTCACTGATGACTATTCAATTCCTATAAAAGGAACCCTTGTATCACACATTTCAATCAATCAAACACAGAGTCTTCTAAGTCTTGTTCTAAGTTCAGTTTCAGTTTCTTAAGTCTTAATCATGAGTTTAAGTACTTAATTAAGGATTAGCACCTAGAATCCTCACAAAGCAAGCACCTGCAATTACTTACCAAACTCCGAATCTGCATATTGATTCTTCATGCTGTCAAAAGACTCACCATGTATAGAAAATGTGGTTTTTGACTCAAGAGCCAAAATTTGTCCTTTGCGACTCAATGCATCTGCAACAGGGTTAGCTTTTCCAGGCACATACTCAATCAAACCTCCAAATTGCTCAAAAAATTATGACCACCGCGCTTGGCGATCACTCCAATGTGCACTAGGCATAGACTGGAGCCACTTGAGGGCTTGATGATCTGTGCGTACTGTAAACTCTCTACCATACAAGAAATGCTTCCAATGCTTAAGAGAGTGAATGACAGACAAAAGTTCTTTATCATAAACTGAATAATTCTTTTCCGCACTATTGAGCTTCCGGCTAAGGAAAGCTACAAGACGACCATGCTGCTGGAGCACAGCACCTATGGCGACATTGCTCGCATCCGTCCATACCTCAAAGGGATCATCCCAAAAAGCAAGGATAAGACACGGAGCTTCCATCACCGCAACCTTGAGAGCTGTGAAAGCCTCAATGGCTGCCCCGGGCAAGTCTACGCGCTGACGGCGAGTCTTTACCCCTTTCAAAACATCAATCATAGGTGCAGCAATGCGTGCAAAATTCTCTATGTGCAAACTATATGCTTCACATAAACCAAGAAAAGAACGCACATCATATGCAGTTTTGGGCAAATCCTAATTACAAACCTGTTCCACCTTCGCGGGGTCTAGCTTGACGCCTTCTGCAGAAATGATATAACCCAGATAAGTGACTTCAGTAAGAAAAAATTCAGACTTCTTAGCTGCAATGTACAACTGACACTCATCCAAACGAGTTAATACCCTTTCAACATCCCTTTCATGTTGTTCCCACGATGCAGAAAAAATGAATATCATCTAAAAAGATGAACACACATACACCTACCATGTCGCCGAAACGACCTACCATGAGACGATTGAACGTACCCACGGCTCCTGTCAATCCAAAAGGCATAACAATATACTCCCATTGCCCTCGCTCGGTGCGAAAGGTAGTCTTGAAAATGTCGCCTTTGAATACCCGTACCCGATGGTATCCACTTTTGAGATCGACCTTGCTGAAAACCTTTGCCCCATTGAGCCTATCCAAGATATACTCAATGTGAGGCATCGGAAACTTGTTCTTGACGGTCATCTTGTTTAATGCCCTGTAATCAACACACAAACGAGACGAACCATCCTTCTTGCGAACGAACAAAATAGGGGCAGCAAAAGGGCTTACACTAGGACGTATGAATCCTCTAGCCACCAACTCCGTGAGTTGTTGCTCTAACTCTTCCTCCTGTGACTTGTTCAAACGGTAGGGAGCCTTACTGACCGGCTGCGCTCTCTCCATAAGCTCGATGCAGTGGTTCTCCGCTGAACGATAAACATCACATCAAGGCACTCCTTCGTGATAAGAGAGTCCATACCAGGAGCGAAGCCAGAAACCTCAAGAGGAGATTTCTGACTAACCTCTAGGCGGGCTCTCTCAACAAGAGAGTGACTAATCACATCATGCATACTGCCTGGATCAAACAATACAACAAAACGCTGTCCTTTTACATGACCATAACACTTCATGAGAGATTCATCAATGTGTGTGTCGGAATCATGAGAAGATGCAGGTTGTGTTGTGACAGAGTTTGTGGTAGTTGCGGGTGCCTTTAATTCTTTAGGTGGGACTGTCTTAGGACAGTTTTTCTTAATGTGACCCTTAATGTGACATTGAAAACATCTACCTTCTTTAGCATAAATCACTTGTTCTTCCGACGTGATGTATCCTCCTTTAATTCCTTGAGAAGCTTTTTCATCAAGGGTTAGCTTAGGTTTTGCAGTTGCTTTAGATTTACCCTTAGATTCATTGTTAGAGTTCTTTTCCGAGGAATTAGAGGAAGAAGGGCTAGAAGAATTACCATTTTTACCATTTTGTGTGTTCTGAGAATTCTGAGATGTCCCTTGAGAAGACTTGTTCTCCTTAGGCTTTCCCTTGTTGTGCTTCATCTCTTGGACGAGAGCGATTGCTACCGCCTTGTTGAGATCCGCGGGGTCAAAGACTTCAACATCAAACTTGATGTATTCGTCTAACCCAAAGAGAAAAGTCTCTTTGCGCTCATCATCCGACTTGCGTTGTTGAGTGCCTAGCTGCAAAACACGGTTAGAAAAAGACATGACTGGCATACCATGTTGCTTGAGATTACGCCAATCCTCTTTCAAGCGTGCAAGGTACTGAGGTGGCATAAACTGCGCCTTGAGCTTGTCTTGGAAATCAGCCAAACTAAAAGAGAGGAGAGTGAAATCGTCGGCTGCCTCTAGGTGCGCGGCTAGCTGTGCCTCTTGCCATGCATGGTACCAATTTATGGCATCACCGGCAAGGTACATAGCTGCCGTCAAAACTTTGCTATTTTCTGTTTTCTTAGTTGTCGCAAAATAAGCATTAAATTGATGCAACCAAGAATGAATCACCGTAGCATCCATCTTACCATCATACTTACTGAAAGTCACTTTTTCGGTGACTGGGTTGTTGGAATCCGCATCGTGGCTTGCACCACGAGAGGAACTCCCATGATCTTTGGGTGGTTCAGTCTTCGAGGCGAGAACTTGGGCAAGCAATTCCTGAGTGCGTAGCTCTCGTCGAGCTTCACACTCGGCCTCCAATGCTACATTTCTTGCTGCGCTTCTTCCTTCCTTTCAGTTCTTTTCTTGCGTCGCGCTCGCGTTCTAAAGCAAGGCGCTTGTCTTCCTGTCTATCCATCATGGCCATCATTTGCTTCATCATTGCCTCCATAGGGTCTGGCGTAGATGGCGATGAGGGAGGGTTGGAAAAATCTCCTAGTGGGGAAAATCCTTCGTCGCCTCTCTCATGCTCATCACCTGAATGCGAAGTATCCATGCCGCTTCGGGTGACGACCATGCACTATGATCTTGGGGTCTTAAGCTCGCGAGGAACTTGGTTCTTGAGGGTCTTGAGGTTCTTGAGGGGTTCTTTCGCTTGCAAATCGCGTTGGAGAAGGATCTTCTCTTCACCCGAGTTCTACTCCTTTCTATGGGCGTACCCCTTGGCGGCCTTGCACTCACACCAAGGTTGCTTTTTTCCACCTCACGTCGATTGGCCGGCCGCTAAGTGCACGGTCCGCTCTCAATGAGTGAAAAGAGACACAAGCGGAGGCTGGACAAGCCCTTCTTTCTTGGGATTCCTGTCACTCTTCAACAAAACACGATTAGGAATCTCCACGCCCAAGTAAACTTGGATTCGTGCAATCACAACAAGCAAAAAAATTATTGTGGTTCTTCCCTTGAGTAATGCAGAACACTTCCAAAGCTCTGATACCAATGTAAGGTTTAGCGAAATGAATGTTGTATTTTCTCAAGATTAGTGATCTTTATTGCTCAAGGTTCCTTTTAGTTCTTTAAGGAAAGAGAGAGCTTTCCGTCTTGTAGAGTGCTGTGCTCACGAACAGAGTGAGTGGATTGTGCGTGCAACTGAATGAGACTGAGAGAAGGAGAGAGAAGAGATACGACACCGAGAGGTTGTAAAACCCTCCTCCGAAGGCCCCACTCTCGTCGGCGAGAGTGGTCTACTTGATTGCACAAAGGTGTACAATGCGTATGCAATGGACTGATGCAATGGGACTATGCCGATGATGACGACGGCGACTTAAGCTGAAATTTGTTACCTTCTTCGTGGCTAAAAAATGACTGTTTTTGTCGGGCTGAATAATGGATGAAAAACGCTGAAGAGATCTAGGATTCTGCTGCGTTTTTTAAGGTACTACTGCCGGCTGAAACACTGAGTATTTGCTGCGGTTCAAGGGCTGAATTGCTGAGAGCAAAACGCTGCTTTTTCCTACACTTAGGCTGCGTTTTTGGAGAAGTTTCTTGGCTGAAAAAAACGTTGTGGCAGCAGAGGACTTGTTGCTGAAAATGGCAGTTTTCCAAGTGCTTAATAACTCCTTACCCGGCCTCGGTAGTCTGCTGCAATTTGCTTGATGAAATCACTGAATTGCTGAGTTTTGCCTGGCGTTAGTAGTGGCCAAAAATGCTGAAGTGACCAGTGGGAAAAACGCTAGCTTTCAATGCTTGCTGGCGATATCTGCATGGGAGGAAAGCGCTAGGGCAGCCAGAAGAGTGGGCGATCCCAAGATGAGGATGATGCGGGGGAATGGGCTTCACCAAGCAACTTGGAGAGGGTCTTGCTGAGAGAGGGAGGGAAACACCTGTTGCTTGGTAGCCTACTGTGCTCCTTGGCTCATCTACCAATTTGTGCTAACTTGGTTTGCTTATATATTAACTTACCCAATTTGCCCTCCTGAGTACCCAACAAAAGTCACTTAATAAATAAGTGAAAAATGTTAAAAATAGGGAAAAATGGGATAAAGTCATATGAAAAATCCCCAAACTGACTCTTATGGAATCTAATGGAAATGCTTATGCTTATGCAGTGTGCAACCAGAGGATATGCATCTCTGAGTGACTGGGCATGCACGGTCTACGAATAGACTCACAAAAGTGCCAGATCACTTCTAATCTAACTTGACTGGACTTTATGGAAACCCTGCTATGGTGTAGCTTGTCTACGGACACATAGGGTTGGGATGTGTCACGCGACAGTACATGTATTGAACGAGAGTCATATTATATGCTGAACAAAACCATACAAGTTACGTAACTGTTTTTGCATCCATTAGAGTTGAAATCTGCTCTGAGTGAAGTGCCCACGTGACAATTTATGCAAGAGGGTTCCAAAAGTGGAAAACCTAATCTAATGGACTTGTCCGGACATGCAGACCCTGCAAACACGCTCGTAAAATTGCCGATACTAATCCTAGACATCCCTATCTAGGAAAAAAAGGAAAATTGCTCTCGAAGTTGATGAAGCATGTCCACGTGGCACACAGCCATGTACACGTGACAAGTATGCTGCTCCTTTTATATTGACTGTTGAGGTGCCGCGTCCGGAGTGCCGAAGTCGGGAAAATGTGCGCACATGGGAGTTCTCTGACGATAACTCACAATTTTGTGACCCATTTGACGAACAGACTGGACCGATGCATTCCTCTAACCTAGACCTACATGCACGTCATTTCAGATGCCCACCAAAGTGTAATAACATCTATCAAAACGCTTGTACAAACCATTTATCCAAGAGGGTTTAAAACTGAAAAACCTAATCTAATGAACTCGTCCAAGTCTTGCAAACACACTCACAAAATTGTTGGTACTAATCCTCCTAGGATTCTAGACGCTCCTATCTAGGGATAAGAACAAAATTGGCTCTGGAAGTCGAGATGAAGCATGTCCACGTGGCGCACAGAGCCATGTACACGTGACATCCCCTCCTACTTAAGGTGAAGTATTGGTACCAAACTCCATGCATGCCATAAGATGGTCTTGAACGAATGGCCTTCTAGATGATGTCTTCCAAGGCTACTTTTGAGAGAGAGGGTCCCGCAGGTGATGTAGAAATGTCCAAAAGACATGGATGGTGATGATACATCTACTCACAACCACTAGATTGCCTCCTAAATGATAAATAAATGATTCCCTTGTTGGTTACCGGCTAGCCTTTGCTGCCCCAACTCGAATGGTGTGAGCCAAACTGCAAACCGGATGGATGTGCGTAGACCAAGTGGCTGGATATGCAAACGTTGATGCCTACGAAGGTTACCACCCAACCTATGCTGCCCCTATACGAGAAGATTGGCGAGAGAAACGCCGAATGGGAAATGAAGCAAGATATATCCTTTGAAATGCCCACAAACCTTGGCAAGTCCTCTATATGATGTCTCATGAAATCACCAAATAACTCCTCAAAGATAGAGGCTCGTCTTGGGGCTTCAACTAGATTGTCGTACGATGGAAGCTCTAGATGAATCCTCATCTCTGCAATGAATGTGGCTGCAAATGTAGGCTCGCGATGCCAATGAACTCCCACGGTGGTTGCCTTGGATTGGAACCCTTAGGCTTCGGATTGATGGCTTTCGATTGCTAAGAAGATGTAGTGTGGACCCGAAGTGCTGCCAAAGATTTGTACAAATCAATGACGATGCAATGCCTCTTCTAAAATGTTGGAATTCTAATAGGCTGATATGGATGGCGCCTTCCTTTGTCGACACAGGCCGCTAACAAATCCTAATTCTCGCAATCAGCATCTTTATGTTTCCAATGCATGTCTTAAATGATGCGATCTATCATGTCGAAGAATTTGACTGCAAATATCCACGCTCAAATTTCTTTATGTCGAGGTGGTTGAGCGCGCACACCAAGTCAACTACCCTCTTGCAAGTGCACCACAACTATAACCCCCAGTATACAATGTTTGCATTTCCTATGCTCAAGGCGCACGGTCCTACAACACATACTCAAGCACCAAAGAGGAAAAAAAACTCAAAGATTAGCGCATTAGTGCAAAAGCTACAAAGCTCTGATACCAATGTCAGATGCAGCGGAATTAAAATGATGAAGATCTAGACTTTACACTTCCACACATCGTTACTTCTTCTCTTGCTCGATTGATGATTCTTTTTAGAGAGAGAGATGTGTAGAGGGACAATTCCTCCTCAACGAACTCATGAGGCCTGAACCTTACAAGTTACAACGGATCATCATAGAGATCATAGTGATTAGTGATCTCTCCACCCATCAAATATCTAACGAGACCAACTATGATGGTCTAGACTAGGTTGTGAGACAGAGAGGGGGCCAACAAGGCCATGTAGAAATAGTGGTTTAGTAAACTCAACAAAGAGTTTCTTGTAGCATACACAAAAGATACATAAATTGCTCGCTTTTACAGCATTAGAATTATATGACAAAAACTTTGGGAGGCTAGGTTTCCATACAGATAAACTTTGTCACAGACGTTTCATTGCAAGGCATTTCACCAGCAGAATTAGACATTTCAGCCGTTTTGGCCCTTTCACGCTTCAGACCTATTGAAATGCATTTTGAGGTGATGCTGCTTTAAATACAACTCGTCTGTTCTCCTAGCTATTTAATATATGTCCATAACACCCACCTTAAAATTTCTGTAGACCCATCTAGCAGCCATAAAAGGTGTTACATTTGAATGATCAACAAAGCATAAATAATTGCATGTCTCGACGAACATTATGAATGACAGATCAGATCATCCATACATTATGCATGTATGCACAACGGAGGTCCTAATGTAATGTATGCATGACATTTAGTACATTAACCTAGTTCGCATGTTTCCCGGAGGCAAGAGGATAAGTAGGTTAAGAGTATGTTATCATAATAAATGTCTAACATGAATTGATTATGACATTCCATACATGAAAAAATATAGCTCAGTACATAAAACTCAAACAGATATCTTCATGCTTTGAAAGGAGCTGAAATCTTGAAATATCCTTCAAACATTAGAAAATCTCCACTCCAAGGTTGCTAAGGGCAGAATTTGAACCAGACTTTACAGACTATGACAAATGATGGATAGAGTAACAACAGGTGTGCAAAGTAACAATGATGGAAAACCAGCTTCAATCAAAAAAAATAGGTTGTATGCCATTACGATGAACACAGAATTGTTGTAAACTCAACAGAAGATGACATACAGGGCCACCGGAACAATACCTAGTTTTTAACCTCGCATTTGAGAAAACATTAAAAAACTGACACGTTGAAGAAAGACTAGAAGAACTTACGTGGAGTGTAGTATTTAGCAAATGACTCCATTAACTGCTCCACATGAGAGCGTTGAGTTTGAGCCTCCTCCACTAATCTTATCATCCTTGCTACAGCGGAATCTTCAGCCAAGGCCGAAGTTTCAACACAGATATATCCTAACAAAATCCCCAGGAAATTCAGTGGGAAGAAATAGCAGGAACGTTTGAAACTCCTACAGAAACCAGTTTTCTAGCTAAAATTGATTGTTACATACCATCACGAAGTCATTATGCATGCATCCATCCATACATATAATGCATGATGCAGGTAGGCACGCACGTATCTGTATGTATGTACTTCATATGTGACATATGTGTTTACATACATTAATATATAGAAATGTACACACACCCTAGCATGCCTACATACACATATATGTATATCTGTATATGTGTAAACACATACATACACAAATGCATGTGTACACTACACACGTGTGTGCATGTGCACGTGCGTACGTGTACATATGTTGAGGAGCACAAACGTTTGAACTTGAAATTTCTGAATTAATAGCATCACAGCTTAATCATCATCGACTTCAACCTCCATAAAAAGTGATACTAAATTCATAGAGACAAAAAAATGCAATCTCCTTTTACACTCCTTCCACAGAAGCAGCACCTGTCATATTGATGGTACCAGCCCAAACACGAGTACCAGCCTCCTTCTCTACAGGCAGTGACTCTCCAGTTAAGCTGCTTTCATCTACAGCACTCCTCCCAGATACTACAGTGCCATCAATAGGTATTGACTCTCCAGCTTTCACAGCAAGCCTTGTCCCAACTTTGACCTCCGAGACGTTTACCCTTGCACCAGTTTCTGCAAGGATTGCACTCTGGGGGGCTAAACTTGCCACAGAAGATATCGCTAATCGTGCCTGAACATTGACTTTAAAGTCATGATAAGCGAAGAAAGATTTTTCACTAATTTTGATCAATGCACCACAGGCATGCACTAAAAAACAACACTTGAAAGAATAGAGAAATACCCTGTCCGATGACCTTGACTCAAGCCATTCCGCAAGAGCGAAGAGAAACACGATCAGACCAGCTTCTAGGTAGTCACCAAGGGCAATAGAACCAGCAACTACAAAATTCGAGCAGAACAGTGATTTGATATTCAGCTTGTAAAAAGCTTGAATGCATCGGTGTTCCTCTGGAGCCAATAAAATCACTTGCCTGCAATTATCATCAATATATTGATGTCCAGAATACAACGCCGCAGGGCTCTGAAACTTTTCAAAATGATTGGTGGGGCACCCACTGCCACAGCCCCAAGAGCAACCCATTTCAACGGGTAAAATGCATACTGAAACAATGCAATAAGGACAAAAAACCCAGAGGCAAACGTGTAAGGAGAAGGCCATTTGCGTGCAGCCTTCCACTCCCCTGTAACATGGATGCTGGCTTCCAGGTGTGCATTATTCAGCAATTTGACTGGCAATTCAGCAGCAAGCAAACACTTGTATTTTTAATGATGGTAGAATAAAATTGAATATTGTTAGATTCCAACATAAGAGGTCAGGTAGCAAGTATGAAAGAATACATGGGATAAACTGTACCTAGTCTGGCCGGGGGAGTGGCAAAAGCATCGTGTTGCACCGTTACTAATCTAGCCGCAACATTCACATAGACTTCTTGCACTCCTGGGGCAGGCTCCAAAATCTTCTTGACCAAAGGGACTTCAGCAGGACAGCAAATTCCAAAAACATCAATTGCAGTCTTTTGCAGTTTAATTGGTTCAGCATCATTTTCTATATTTATGCTGACATCTGGTTCTTTCAACAAAGGTTGCATTGCATCAAAGACATGCCCTGAAGAATTCTCAGCTGACACAAGTTCGTCAGCTGCATTGGAAGGAAGTGATCTTGTTCTACTATCTGAGGCACCCATTTGCGGAGCCTCGAATTTGAATAAGGCAAAAGAACTAGTCTCCCGGTTCTTAGCTGTTTGATGATGTGGTTCTCCAATCTTTATGAGCCGCCCATGCTCCAACATTTCGCTATCATTTCCAAGAGCATGGCTGACAGCAAATGAACCATCGCTTAACGGAACTAGCCAGTCCAAGTGATCGCCATGTCTGATCTGCTCATGACCACAACCCTCCTTGTGCACGTGCAGCTCTCCTTTTACCTCATTGCGATGCAAGAAGTCTTGACTGTAGCTTTCATCAAGAACCTTAAAACATGAATCTGGAAATTCCCATGGAAATGGACCAAGACCACAACCTGCTGCTTCCATGCACTGAATTACAACAACAAATGTAACGTTAGAGACATAGTTAATATGCATGTCAGAAGAAAGTTGAATAGCATGTCAGAAGAAAGTTGGGCTAAAATCAGCAGAACTTTCGCATGAATGGACATAAGAGCAATACTGCTTCCAAGAAAATGTCTTCAACGAGTTCGCCATGGTGAAGATGAGCATGAAAGCGACCATTGTTTGGCTTGCAAAATTGCTTGAATTTTTGGTCCTGTATACTCTGACCATGATCGATAAAGCATAATTCAGAGACGTCCACCTCTTGCTGAGGAGGCACAAGGAAACATGACATCTGGTTGCCATGGCGCAACAGAAAATGGCTTGCTTTATTGTGTTGATAAGGCTGCAGGAAGACGAAATGGGCACAAGTTAGACTTGATATATTTGCTCGATAAAGTTGTATGAAACTCATGATTTTGTTGGGTACTGACTAGCTATGATATTTGCCACGGCCACAAGAGGATATTACAAATTGCAATGCCTGTTGCAACAAGTTAAGAAGGAAAGGAGAGAAGCGCCTTTTCTCTATTCGACAGCGTCTAGCTCGTAAACAGGTTTGTGTGAGTGCGCACGCAAGTGTATGTGCGTGCGTGTGTGTGTGTGTGGGGGGGGGGGGGGGGGGGGGGGGCGGGGGGGGGAGACGGAGGCGCTTACCATTGGCGATGGTGAGCCGTCCTCCATTGGCGAACTGATCAGAAGGGGCTCTGCGCAAGCGGAGGGAGACTCTTCCATGAAATTTAAATTGAAAATAGGTCCATGTCTTAAACTAAAGAGATTAGTAAGTTGACCCGCATTAAACGGGCATCATAATCTATTTGGCAATTTGGAATATACCATTTCCTAAGAGCCGAGTCCCGCTGCAGATCAGCAATATTTGTAGTATCAACTAGATTTCGTTGTTCAGCTGTCCCGCTCGAAGTACAGGTTTCAGTGGGATAAAGGAAATACAATAGCATGACTATGTATTGAAATAAGGGGCATGGCCCATGGGTGCTCTCTTTGTGAAAGGGAGTGATTAGAAGATGAGAACACAAGGCAAAGAGCTTACATATGCGTATTTGGGTGAGGATCTCGAACATATCTATAAAGAGCATCATTTATAATAAAGAAAAAGATTATTTATTAATGACATAGAGAACAACGCCAAGAAAAATTCAAGATCTAGCATCATATGGAATAGTACCGAGAGTCCACTCTAAACTGTGAGATATAACGTCATAGGAAACTACCCCAAGAGTCCTCTTTGTTGCATTTCAAAGCAATGGTCACACTTTTAAAAGCCAATGTCTCAAACGCAAATATTTTGTTTTGTTTCGATGATACATCCTCTATATTAAAAGAAATCCCATTACTCAATGGGATTCCAGCAGATATTCCTCCCTCCCCCCCCCCCCATTTCCACGCCAGCATCCAGTCGTAGAGAGAGAGAGAGAGAGAGAGAGAGAGAGAGCTGTGTGCCCCCTCTCGATGCACCTTTGTCGCCCTCCCTTGTCCTGCTCCTCTTCTCTCCGCCAACAAACTGGCATGTGCACAACATACTGACACACATGTTCTTTCTTACCTGGCAGCTTCTAAAAGGAAGTAAGGACCTGGAATCTTTTTGGATTCCCTTGCCAATTGCCCCTCCCCCCCCCAAACCGCCTCTCCTCCAATGTCCCCCTCCAGCCCCATCCTTGCTTGCACCTAGCTCTAACCCCTTTTTCCTCGAGTGCTAACACCATAGGATATGGAGCAAGTTTTTAGTTGAGAGAGAGAGTTTATGGTCTGGCTACAACAACACCAAGAGCAGCTGAATAGAGCAGTGCCACACTCCAGTGTCACACAACAGCGACGTCAGTGAGAGATACAGAGAGCTCAGCGCCACAATCGTACCAAGCCTCAACGAGCCATGGAGTGTCTCGACTCACACAATTGCAATAACCCATGCGCACAGAGAAAGGGCCTCTCTGCTTAGAATACTCTAGACACCGCTACCATGCCATGCGTTGATGGAGCTGCCAATGTGTGTGTATGTTAGAGAGAGAAAGAGAGAGACAGACAGATGGGAGACATATAGTCAGCTACATGGAGAGCATGTGTACAGACACTTGTGTGAGAGAGAGAGAAAGAGGTAGAGAGCGACACCTAGAGAGATGTAAACTGAGAGAGAGAATTAAAAGATAGATTTGTGCTTGGTTGAAGTGAATGTGGAGAGCACTTAAACCTTGTGAACTTTTAGTAATGCTACTAATCACCCAGACTTGTTAATTGAGGAATGCAAGGTGTGGCTAATAATTTCTTTTTTCAACAAACCACTTTGAAGTTAAGCATAGTAGGTTTCTACGATCCAAGTTCTAGGGTTGCAAGGGAGCTTCCCTACTGCTCCTCTGGAGCCTCAAAGAATCAATGGGCAGGGAGGACTCGGTCATCCTATGTGGCAGGTTGGAGTTTTCGGCATGGGATGATGGTGCGGTCGCGGTGCTTGGTGGGCTAACTCTCACAGTGAAGCTGGGTTCCCCTTGGGGCAAGGACCCGATAGCTTTAGCCGATACTCTGGGCTTCACCCGATGCCCTCCCCCTCTCTTTTTGGTTGTAGTGGAGGCCACCCCTCCATGGCCCTATGGGCTGAAAATGCAGCGTGGTTGTTCTCATGTTGTTCCCCCTCGGAGCACTGGCAGGGTGTCTCTTCCTGGTGGCATGCCAAGCCAATTTTGCTTTGTTGGCTGAGGGTGCATGACTCACCCACAATAGCTTGGTGGTTTTTGTTTTGGTGTTTTCTCATAGGCAATTCGGGGTCGTTTGTTGTGGTCCTTTTTTGGCTCGTGGTGTTAGCGGGTCGTTGCGAGACGGACGACTATAGCATAGCTACCTGGCACTAACATAATGTCAATACTCATGGAAGCAACTTGGATGGGGCACACTGACTCTTTGAGGGTGTCAACCTCAATAAGTGAACTTGCAAAACGACATCATCTAATGCACTAGCAAACCTATCACTCTCAAACTTGCCAATTGTCTATGTCCTATATCACCGCACTAAGTTTCATGCCATTTTGGCACTCAAACGAAGTCCAAATGCTGCAAAACTTTAGGAGGAGTTCTAAGACACCTAAGGGCACAATCCTACCAAGTTTGGTCGCATTCCGATGAGGTAATAGAATCACAATTTATCATGATCAAGGTCATGAAACCTCCAACAGAACATACGAAAAGGATTGCCCTATGGCCTAGGAACACTCTCCTATTGTCGAAACGTCAAAAAACAACTATTAATGCACTCAAAACAGTCGATTTAGCTCGGTAACACATTGTCGCAAACAACAACAGAATTGACACTGATTACACTTGAATGAGAGAGCAATAGCCAAGGAAATCAAAATGTGATTAACAGAGCTCAAGATATGATGATTACAAGGTGCGTGAGAGTAGTCGTTCTCAGTCGTACACTCAAACTCAAAAATCTTCAAAGATGATAATGTCCCTTTCCCACTTACAAAAATAAACTTTATACCAAGGGCTTCTTCGCCAATGGCCGGCTTTACAAGGCTTTAACCAAATGATAGACTTTACAACTCAGATTTGCATAGACAGACTCATCAAATATATGATTAAAATCAGAGGGCTTTCTCATAATTAGAAGGCTTCTTTGAAAAATAATGATGGATATTCAAAATTTTAGAGCTCATGAAGAAGGGGTCGATTAGGAGGGCACCCATCTGGTTCGACTTCCAAAATTCCCCCCTTCCTAGTCTTTGCATACCCTTGTGCAAACTCTGTCCTGGTCTGCATCTTTGTCGTCAATTGTCATGTTGTCCTTGTTCCTAGCTTTGGTAGCTGCTTTTTTTCATTGTGATTGTAGGAATTGATAGTAATGCAGTGTGCGCTCTCTAATGTTTGGGTGAGGAGCCTGAACTTTTTAGCCCTTGCTTCAATTTCCACTTTTGATGCTAAATCCTTAAAGGGATTATTCAATAGTGTGCTTTGATAGGCTACATGGCGGGCAGACAAATTTTTGGTCATGGGTTGAAAATTGTATAGTCAATCTCAAAGAACCCCGTCATGAACGCCTTCTCAAATGTCTACATGTATTGAGAGGGTAGGAACATGACCCAAGTGTACATCCCCTTGATCACATCATGGCTTGGAATTTATGTTTTCTAGGTTCTAGCACAAGCCTCTAGTTCCTTCCAGGAACACTTGCCACGGGTGTTCCGTCGATTCAATGTCTTCAAACGTTGTGATGCAGGTTATGAGAATTCTTGAAATCTTCACCAGCATTTGATATAAAAAATTTGGGACATCTCTCATCTGAGTGATGATCCCTTGTAAGGTGTTCACCATGTACTTTTCTAAGGTAGCGAAGTTGTTTGCCGGCTTGGTGGGGACATGATAATTCAACACTACAGGCTGTTTGCTTCGCCATGTATGGAAGCTATCCCAGGATTTCATCCTACACCTTTGCAATCCATTACTTTATCTCATCCCAAGCATCTCTTGTCGTGTCTTAAGGGGCTTCAAAATTGTGTAAACTGCCTGAGTAGAAGTGCTTGGCAGTTCTACTGGAGGTGGGTCTACCCATGTGTGCTCTATTTTTTATGTGATTGGTGTAATAGTAGGCACTACTGTTTGAGCTTGAATGGCACTCATTGCCATGTCTTTCTTTTGTAGCTCTAAGGCATGTGCTACTCTCTGGGCATCTAATTATTCCTGTGGTGCGGCCAGTTGCTCCTGAAGCTGCTTGATTTCTTCATCCTTTTGGGATTGGATAGATCTATGTCCTGCAGTCAGGGCCTCTCGATCATATTTTTCTTTTGAAGTAGTTGCTGGAGTCGATGAAGTTGAATATGGGGTTGGTGTGTCTTGCATTGCTAGAAGCCGTGTGAGTTCTTCACTACACCATAAGATTCTCCAAGCTCATATCCTTTTGCCGTTCTCTTTCAAGCGCCTCTTCCAACCGTTGTTGATTCTCTTGTAGTTGGTTGTTTACTTCATTGTAATTCTGAGCTTCTTGATAATAGTAAGCGAAATCTTTCCTTTCTTTTTCTAGCTCAGCCTGTGAATGTGCTTGTCTGCTTAGGAGCTCCTGAATCTCCATTTATAGTAGCTTGATCATTTATTCCTCTCACTTTCAATACTTCCTCTTTTGCATCTGCTAGGTCCATCTCTCGCAGGCTACTAATAGCCTTTTGACATTGGAATTGTAGCTTTATACGCTCTAGATATACTTCAATGTCAAACGACTAGATGAGTTTACCTCCGGAGACCTTTGATAATTTCTCTTGTACGTGGAGACACCGGTTTCGGTTCTCTTTCTGAAGTGTTTGGTTTGCGCAAGGTGTCAGCTTCTAGATCTTTGACTTTTGGCACTTCATTAGGCTTCTCTTGCTCTTGTTTTTTATCAGTTCGGGGAGCCTGCTCCGTCCTTCCAGAATCTTTCACTTGGCTGTGTTCTTGTATCTCTATAGGAATTTGTTGTTGAGAGGTTGCGGTTTCCTTACTTGCCTTATCTCTTTGTCCTCATTGACTTGCTACTCCGAAGGTGGCGGTTTTTGACCATTGTTTTGCATCTCAATTGCACCTTGTGACTCTTTAAAAGGAGGAGTGTGGTTGGTTTGGTGGAGAGCGGTGGCACAATTTTTGAGTGGAGTTCAAGAGGCTCCACCCCCGTCTCCTCCCTTGGTGGCTCCTTGTCATCCATTTCTTTGCTATTAAACCTAGAGGAATCATCCAAAGATTCAAGTTCACTAATGTTTGTTTCCATCTCTTCGCTATCAGATGTCCATCTTCGAGAACTTTGTCATCTTGTTTCTTTGTTATATGCACAATAGAGGGTACTACCACTGGTCGGACAACATGCTTTGACTTGTGCTTCCAATTGAGACTCTACTTATAGCAATTAGTCTATCATTCCAAGTGCTTGATAGGCAATCCTAGTCAGCACTAGCCCTCCGTTCATGTAAGTCTGTTCCGCTCACTCCTCTTGAGGTTTGCGTCGACTACGTTTTTTAGAATAGAAGTAACGAACCACCCTTTGCTTTGAAAGCCCCATGGCCATTACTATTGCAATGTGCAGATTAGGCTCTATGTACCTTGGCGGCTTTTAGACTTTGAGATGTTGGGATATCAACTGTAGTGGTAATTCCGTCTCAGAATAGACCAGATCCTTGTAGGTGAATTTGTGACCTTGCTGCTTGATGAATGCTTTGTCATTATTTGTGGCCTTTGTCTTGAGCGACGGGTTATGGTTTCTTGATGGTAGATGTAAAGCTTGGTTGATCAGATAAGAGCTGATCCAAACCTTGTAGGTGAATTTGTGACCTTGCTGCTTGATGAATGCTTTGTCATTATCTGTGGCCTTTGTCTTGAGCAACGGGTTATGGTTTCTTGATGGTAGATGTAAAGCTCGGTTGATAAGATAAGACGTTATCCAAACCTTTACTATCCCTCCATCTTTGCCTTTATCTGTGGCCATTGTCTTGAGCAACGGTTTATGGTTTCTTGATGGTACATGTAAAGCTTGGTTGATCAGATAAGAGGTGATCCAAACCTTTACTATCTCTCCATCTTTGTAGGTCAAGGTGGCCTCACTATTATATAAATTGAGCTCATCAGCTCATGTGCTCTCTAAAAATCTGATCCCCATGGCTGAAGTCTGAAGAAAGTGTCCATCTGGAGACACGTGGACATTTCAATAACTTCTTGTTGTTGCTGGTGCAACATTCATAGCTCCTTTGGGAAAATAGTGGTTTTCACCTTGTGCCATCCGCAGCCTCAAATCATCCAATAAAGACATTTGCTAGTATTTTTGCCAGCTCCTCTTCAGATATGTAGGCTTTCTCATTTGATGATATCTCCACCACCTGGAAGGGGGGAGCTTCTCACTGCTTCCTTGGTCGTCTATAAGGCATTCTGTCAATAGATTTGCATGTAATTAGTTCCAGAAGTTGGTTAAAAAGTTGTCGAGAAAGTCGAAAAAACACAAATTTGACAATAAAGTGAAAAATGAGCATAGCTTATCAAGTCCAAATTTGACCAAACTTCACCAGTGCATCTAGGACAACTACATGCACTAGGTTATGAGGTTACAAGTCAATTTTGACTCGGGGGTCATGGATCACGATCCATGTTGGAACACTTATTGAACTTATGATGATACTCTCTGGTAAAGCATGGTTTGGTGATGCTATGGTCAACTTCCTTTTGAATTTGGATCATTGGTTGCCATTTTTTGAAAAAAAAATCTTAGAATTAGAAACTTTTGCAATTTTGGCAAGGGTTTTGAAGTTCAATTTTCATTCATCGTGAATTGGATTCCTAGAATTTTGAGCCACATATGATGGTTCGGTAGCTTTGTTGGTGCTAGCCAAAAATGGACTATCCTCATTAGCATAAGCTACGCCCTCAATTCTCTCACATGGGTGTCTGTAGGCTCCTCATAGTAAGCTGCTGGTGGCAACATTGGCTAACTTATGAGTGACTCGATTGGCTATTCGTACCACACAATGGCCTTGTTGTCATGAGGAAAAGGTGGTTGTTTTCTCAACACAGGTTGCAGTTGTCTCCTCCTTGTGTTGCGTTATTGGGTCCAATATGGTACCTCGGAGGTGGTGGCATCGTTGCACCATTGGAGGTCCACATGGTCTTTCCCTCACATAATTTCGGTTATAAAATCATTCATTAGTATTGTGATTGGTGTATTTCTACTTGATGGCACACCACTTCAACACTCGTGGAGCAATGACTGCTTGTAGCTATTATGGCCTCATATTGGGATTATGTCGGTCCATTTGATTCATTATGTGGATCACCTCTTCGATGATGATTCACATTTTGTGTGATTGGAGTAGGAGCACTACGTTTTGTAGTTGACTCGTTGGCTATAGAAGAGGCATTGCTAGTGTTTGTTTCTACGTCCTCAATTACCTCCCCATATGTCTTGTAGCTATTGACTAGATACAACGCTTACCTAGTGACTTGTTCAAATGTGGTGCATGCTTTCAGGTGTAAGTCCTTTTTTAGAGTTTCGTTTCTAAGACCTTCTATAAAGAGAGCCGATAAGCACTCATCCTGTGGTAACTCTCGCAATGGACATCTTTCGATGTATTGCTTGAAGCGAAGTGAAGCTTCTTTCACCTTTTCATTTTCCTTTTGTTTAAAAGCATAGATTTGTGAAACCGTGTTGTGCTTGATTCCCTCTTAAAGAATTCCTCGGCAAACTCTAGCAAGAGTTGATCAATATTCAAGAAATATCTAGTGTTTAGTGGTTGGAACCACCATCCCTTCCAATGTCAACCCAAAGCCTTGATACTGCATATGGAAATCCGTGACTTTTTCTCTCCTTAAGACTTGCTTAAATATGGAAACATGTGTGTATGGATCTCTCGATCCGCTATACTTCTTCGGCACACATTTAGCTACTTGAAAAGGTTGCATTTTTTGAGTTTCTACTACCATTCTCATCATTCTAGGTTCTCCTACCATTTCACCTCTCATCTCATACCACTGATAGGTACTCTCGATGGAGTTTGGTCAGTTACCCTTTCCTTTGGTCATGCTTCTCTACCCCCGGTTCTAATATCAGGAAATCTTGTGCTAAAAATCGTGTCTAGAATATCACTACCTTGATGTGTGGACATAGGAACCCTTGAAGTTAAGTATCCCATCGATCGTGGCTTAGAAACATATGGTCGGCTAAAAGAATCTTCTACTCGTTTTCTCAAAGGTCTCACGCTCGTTTGTTTTCGGCCGTGTTGTTTCTGAGACAGTAGGTCTGTGCATGCTAGGGGTAACATAGTGTTGATGGAGTGGTCCCCCAAAGTATGTATATCCCTCAAGCCCGTTACGGCTCACCGCCGAATATCTTCGACCATACTTTTCTTCTACGTATCTCTCTCCACTTCATACATAAATACATACAAGCATTTTTGCTCCGTTAACTCCCTCACATTGGGCTCGTCACACCGGTAATAGAGAATTTGCTCTCCGTTATCATGCTTATATAAACCCACATGTGTATTGTCGTTGCTAACGTGAGTAGCCACATGTGTATTGTCAGTGCTGATGTGAGTAGCCACATTTACTTGTCTAAGCCTGGCATTAGGAATGTCTAGCTCTGGCAGCTTCTCCTCAGGCTCTACATGAACCTTTTTCTTTGTGCTTGTTAATCCCCATGTATCCATAATAAAGGGATTATGCACAACTACAGACATGTACTATGAGCTTGAGCTCACTAGGTCTCTCTTCTATTTTAACGCAATAACGATCCATACCATCTCTGTAAATCTTGGCACCCTGCTCATTTTCAAACTGTAAGTGAAAAGGTTTCATGGTTGGTGCTGAATGAGATGGTCCAACTCCCATTTTGGGGTCCTCCTTGAAACTCACATTTTTGAATCCCTCAACCATATAGGTATGAGATCTCTCCAAGTGAACTTGTGGAACGACATCATCTAATGCACTAGCAAGCCTATCACTCTCAAACCTAGCAAATTGCTTATGTCCTATGTCACCACACCAGGTCATCATGCTATTTTGGCACTCAAACAAAGTCCAAATGCTATGAAACTTTAGGAGGAGGTCTAAGACACCTAAGGGCACAATCCTAACAAGTTTGGTATCATTTTGATGAGGTACCTAAATCACAATCCATCATGATCAAGGTCCTAAAAACTCCAACAAAACATACAGAAGGATCACCCCAAGAACACTCTCTTATGGTCAAAACCTCAAAAAACAACCATTAATTCACTTAAAATAGACAATTTATCTTGCTAACACATTATCACAAACCACAACAGAATTGACACTGATTACACTTGAATGAAAAAGAAGTAGACAAGGAACATGCTGCAAGTTTTGAGATCAAAATGTGATTACCAGAGCTCAAGATATGACGATTACAAGGCATGTAAGAATAGCTGCTCTCAGGCGTACGCTCGAACTCAAAAACCTTCAAAGATGATAATGTCCCTTTCTCACTTACAAAGATAAACTTTATACCTAGGGATTCTTGGCCAATGGCTAGCTTTACAAGGCTCATACCAAATGAACTTTACAACTCAGATTTGTGTAGACAGACTCATGAAATATTTGATTAAGATAAGAGGCTTTCTCATAATTACAAGGCTTCTCACAAAAATAATGATGGCTATTCAAAATTTTAGAGCTCATGAAGAAGGGGTCAACTAGTAGGGCACCCGTCTGGTTTGACTGCCAACACCTAGTCCTCCTGAGGCAAGGCGACTACTGGTGGCAGTAGTGAAGCTTTGGTGGCAACTCGGGGGGTCCTGTGTGACAGGTGATGGGGACGTTGGCTCCTGCCCCTTTGTTGGATTTCTTGATCGTGTCGATTCTGCATGAAGGGCATGTTGGGTTGGGATGTGAGATTGCTCATCATCGTGGCATCCTCCTTGCAAGTATCTGGGCTTGGTTGGTGATATTTTGGTGCTTGCTACTTGATTTGTATAAGGGTTTGGGGGCTCCTTGTAAAACCCTATGGTCGCTTCTGTACTATTGGTCTTACTTGTGGTGATGTGTGTGTGGGATCCTATGATGCCATGGATCGTTTAGAGCATGGCTTATGATGTAATTTTTTGAGTTTAATGATTCATATACTACTGTCACAATTGTAAGTTCTGCAAAAAAAAGGTTTCTAGTTGTTTTCGACAAGCATGGAGGACCTTATAGATCTTAAAATCTCTTTCTTTTGTCATACTCACAATTGTGTGTGGAAAAATTAAATTTGTAAAACATAGTGTCATTACAAGTTCCTCACAACAATCACTGTGCAGGACCATCCACGAAAAGAATTACAACATTTCCAAGAAAAGCCACTAAGGGCAATAAAAGCTATCATAGACAAAAGGTGCGGCAAAGATTGCCAGTTTAGCATGACATTGTTGTAGAGTTTTTTTGTTTAGGCAACACCAATTATTAGGCCATTCCATGAGTGGTTGGTGACCACTGTCATTAGTTTGATTTTGGTAATAATTGAGGACACTTACTTTTTAACTCAAGGTATGTAAAGAAAATGGATATTTGAATAATTGTGGTTTATTTGGATTATATTTTATTGACAATGAAATGAAGATTATATAATTTTTATGGTCAGATGATATGGTGATGTGGATCAACAGATCAATGTGTCACATTGGACGCTTTGAGGATGGCTTAAAGTATTTATGCAGACGGCATGCACCGATTATTATAGAGCAATAATACTTTTGATGTAAGTAGAGTTTATGGATAGTTCCTATTTGGAAGCAAAGTGCATTGTATCTATTTGATATGGTCTTTTCATCTATATATTAAATATGTATAGAAGGAAGAGTATTGCTTTGTGGGGGGGTGGGGGGAGATTGTACTCAGTGCTCATGTCACTCATCTTCTCTTCTTATCCTCTCCCTCACTTGCATGCATAGCACTCAAGTTTTTGAGATGCACATGTCTTCTAGCTCTCTCTCTCTCTCTCTCTCTCTCTCCTCTCTCTCTCTCTCTCTCTCTCTCTCTCTCTCTCTCGCGTGATTTGTGCTTTTCTAGTTATTTTGATGGGCATCATGCTTTTGACTGTTGTAGAGGCAATCAACTTAAACTGAGCCACCTCCACATGGGGGATACTTTTTGCGAGCACTTTTTGGAATCAAGCAAGTAGATTCTAAAAATATTCCCTCTCCTTCTTTCAGTATTTGTGTGTGTGTGTGTGTGTGTGTGTGTGTGTGTGCGTGTTTGCAATAAAGTGGGGTTTTGACCCTCTGCATTATATAAAATCCACCATAGATATGGAATTTTTTTTGAAAGAGAATGAGATCATGGGGGAAAATCCCAAAACAAACCATAAGATAAATAGGGATAAAGATACTCTAATCAAGTAGTAAAATGTAACCATTTGGATTGTGATAAGCCTATACAAGTTTCCCAAAGCTGTCCACCATAGCTGGTGTAGTAAAAACCACAAAGTCCAGCGTTGTGAGGAATATTTTTTTGGTGAGCACCTTTTTGAAATCTGTCGAGAAGATTCCAAAGAGATTCGTTTCCTCTCTCAATCATCCATAGTTGAGGATCTTCTCCTTATTTCTCTCTCTTGAGACTCCCTCGGCCTCGTCCTCTCTCTCTCTCTCTCTCTCTCTCTCTCTCTCTCTCTCACACACACACACACACACACACACACACACACACACACATGGAGTACTCGTACTGGTACTACTACTACTGATACTGATACGGCTATACTGCTATACTAGACTGGTAATACTGGTGTTGTACTGGTACTGTATATACTGGTACTGGTACTTGTACTTACTAGTACTACAAGACTATACTGATACTAATATTGGACACTATACACTATTGGTACTGATATTGCTATACTACTATATTGCTATACTAGTACTAGTAATACTGGAGTTGTATTGGTACTGTATATACTGGTACTGGTACTAGTACGCATGCCACACACACACACACACACACATATGGCTGTGTACAGCGTGTTGCTATTTCCCTAGTATATTTATGTTCGGACTGTTGGCTTGGGGTACCTTAGTGAATAACTCGTTTAAATTCACAACATAATTTTTTTTGTAATGTAGTACCTTGATGGTACCTAACCCTTAGATACTAAATGGGTTATGGGCGGGTTACCCAGCTATGTAAATGAAGTCATCTTCTGCTTAATAGAGAGGTGGATCCCTCATGAAAGGTCTTCGATATTGCGCTCTTAAGTGCTCTCTCTCTCTCTCTCTCTCTCTCTCTCTCTCTCTCTCTCTCTCTCTCTCTCTCTCAATCCCCTCTTTCTCTCTCTGTACATGGCGGCGTTGTTACACCATCTCTCCCCCTCTTAAAGCCGGGCCCGCCATACGGCTAGAAAGGAAGGTGGCCACTTGCTCCAAACCCTATAAAAAGGTGAGTTTTACATGCTCACTTAGCATTGGTGGTGTGTGTATTTGGGAGAAGTGTTTGTACATTAGGACTGTGAGGATTTTACTTGCAAAAGTGTAGTGTTAAGTGTCAAATCCATGGCAAAAGTGTAGTGTTAAGTGAGGATTTTACTTGCAAAAGTGTAGTGTTAAGTGTCAAATCCATGGCAAATGGTAAGGATAAGCAGGCTATTGTGGAGTTAGCTGCTCCAACTCAATCTTAGGTGACTTTTGGCATTGAAATGGACTGTTGTCCAAATTGTTTGATGGTTGTGAGTATTCCTCATGCATATGCCGGTAGAGGCACTTGAATAGCTTCTTCTGTTGAACTTTATTTCATAAGAGCTTGTAAAGCACAAGGGGCTTCCTATGGTTTTTTTCCCCTTGGAAATGATTTCATCTCTGAATATATGATTAGCTTGACCTTTCTTATTATTTATCTTTGAAAGCAATCTAGTTGGGTGACATCCATAGCATGTGGGATACCCATGCATCACCTAAATATGGTACCAATACTAACTAAATGTTGTGTTGTTTCCATGGGCGTAGGTGAGGGTTACCTTCTCAACTATAGTTTTCAAAGTTCCTTGGCTAGAAGATGCGGACTATTATATCTTCTTGCTCTTGATTTTAGCACTTGTGTATAAAGATTGTTCTGTACTATGAATGGGAATTATACCTCCTTTCATTGACATAGTTTCTAGTGTCTTTTGTAATCTGAAAGGATTCTTTGATGTATTTATTATAGTGTTATTGAAACACATACACACACAATTGTTTCCTTGGCAAACACACTTCAATCAAACATCCATCATTTTAAAATCTCCCTCTTTTTTTTGCCTCTTTCATGTCATACAAGCTCATAATTTGACTCGGATCATTGCACACGCACGCACACACACACACACACACACACACACACACACACTGTTTCAAACATCATAATCTATGTTGAGAGGATAATGCTACAACCAAGGATATTCTCTATCTCACTCATGTACACTCATACACATGTACTCTCTCTCTCTCTCTCTCTCTCTCTGAATTTTTCCCTTGACAAACACACCTCGATGATCAAACATCCATCATTCACAAATCTCCTCTTTTTCTTCTCTCTCCTCTGTATCTCTCTCACATATTTCTTTTCTTGGTGAGCACACATATATCAAGGAACAAAACACACTCTAAACATTAAACACATACACACTCTTTCAAATATTTAACACAACACGATCACAGATTGTGATCTCTCTCTCTCTCTCTCTCTCTCTTTCACACACACACACACACACACACATACAAGGACAAGTATGTGCCTAAATCATTTTGCACCAAGATTAATCCTAACAAGTGGAGAGATAGAATGATATTAAACTAAGATAATTCAAGAACGACTTTGCGAGTGGTCCAATATCAAAACAATCCAAATCAACTTCACCAGATTCAAAACATGGTGGAATAGGTGTCACAAAATTATCCAAACATGGGGCTTTTTGATCTAGGTTGGGATTGTGCGTTCACGGCTAAGAGCATTTTAGACATCAACTTTGCCTAGCACATGCTTATGTATGAACATGTTTTCATTTTGGCTCAATCCAAGAACTCTAAAGAGAATGAAGTACAAGTACTTACAAGCCAAATAAGGTTTCTTCTTGGTCTCTATGTTAGTGAAATCAGGTTATGTGCAATAGGGCTCATCCTTGATGTGCACCTCAGACACCCCCACGTGTCGTCTCCTGCATGAGACTCCACTTTGAAGACTTCATGTACATTGTCTATAATGGATTTCTCCTCAATCACCTTAGCATTTAAACAAAGAGCCAAACCAATTTTCTTTGTTGTCTCATGTGAACTAGAAGTATGAAATTTGACTCTTATGCCATTTCTTAGTATTGAACCACTACTACATACTTTTGTTGAAGCGGTAGAGGAGTCATCTCCACCCCTGGGAGGAGTCTGCATTGGTGTTGCAACCATTTGTTCTTTTCCAATTGACTCCACTTGAAATCCTTCGTCAAGAAATATCTCAAGTTCTTCATCTGTAAGATTTGTTCCAAGATCAACTAGCCAAACTGTTGGTGGAGGAGATGGTCTTGGGATCTATATTATGATCCACCACATAACAATGAATAACATGGTTGGTACAAAACCAAAACCATTACATGAGTAGACCATTTGGATTTTTTCTATACCCCTCAAAAGAAGGTGCAGGAGTCCCTTTACTACATGCACCTATATTTTGTCCACATCTTTTCCCAGCACTGGGGGTGCCACTACATGTTACACGGCTATTGATTGGAGTTCTTCTAATTGCCCACATAGCTTTATTGACCTTTTGTTCCAAAACACAAACCTTTGCCTTGTCTTTAGAATTCTCACTCCCATCTACTGTCCCTGAGTCCTCCCTAAAAATGATCTTCCTAGGCCTTCCACGTGATGTGCAGTCACATGTTTTTGCATTGTACTCTGGTCGATGTGTCAATTCATCCTCAACATCAATCACAATCAATGGTCCTCGCTTTTGCCAAACGGTTTCTTTGTCTCCTTCAAGATGAGCACGAGCCTTGTACATGGGTGTTCTAGATGTAGCCTCATTTTCTACTCTTATCACTTGTGTTGGACTAGAGGAAACTCTCTGCTTGAGTCTCTCTAATGAAGGACCCTTTCCAATATGTATAGCTTGAGAGTAAGAAAGTGCCTTCGTGCTTTCTAGTGTTGCATTTGCCAATTTTGAAGTACATGCATCATACAATGAGATTTTTTTTGGGAATCCCTCGCCTTTAAGCCATCTTCCATGCTTACTCTTGATCAAGTTGGTTCTTGGAGTGTTAGCCCCATTGCTACTTCTCTCTACTGCTGTCATGATGCTCCCTCGATGTGCAATACACATCTCCCATCAACTCAACCAAGAGTCCATTGCGAGATGTTTTTTTCCATGCAATTTCCATTGTGCCACCATTGTCGAAGGAGACAAGACTCTGCTATAGTTGCCTCTCTAAAGGGGGCTAAACGCCACTTTTTGCACATGTCTTTGTTGTGTGTGCCACCATGCTTTGCTTCCAATGAAAAAGGCAAGATCGCTCTCAATGTTGTAGAAAGTTGTCTTTCCTACCATAGAACACGGACTATATTCCAGTTGGCTTGAGCTTCGTTGTCCATAAAACCATGGAAATCAGCTCTCTCATATCCATGCCCCTCCATAACTTCATTTTATTCACTACCGCAAAAGAATTTGTGCTTCCATGTCCTCCTCTTTCATCTCACAAGTTGCAATAGTGAGGAGATCTTGCATGCTATAACTAAGACATTCATATTAGTATACATATTATTAGTCATTTTTAAAGATACGTCAAACTTGAAAAATATGTTCTAAAATAACGAACCTTGGATCATAAACATGGCATGCCATGGTCACCCAATTCACCACTCAGTGAGTGTGATCGAGGTGTGATCAAATTGCACCCAAGCATGTCGGAGATCACCAGTTCCGCTTCGTCGCATCCAATTAACCAAATCCAATCCAAAGGTAGGCCCAACCGTAGACATCTTGAACACAAAGCACCACTCCTCTTTTGCTCCTTGCTTGGAAACCTGCTTCTATGAAAAAAATCATACATGAAATCCTTTTTAGCCGCAACAAAGAGTCTACACTGAAGCTCTCCTTCGTTGGCCCATGTCTTGTTGCTACCACGAACCTGCAAAACCTGTATTACAAAATTTAGCTACTTTAAAATAAGATGCACAAACAAGTAATCATCCTCACCAATTGTCCTCCACTAAGGGGCCCATTGTTTTAGTAACATTTACAAATTCTTTCTCATCGCCAAGTACATGGTGAGGAGGGTCCCCTTCTTGCATCAAATTTGTTGTCACAATTTTTCTTTGCCACACACATTCATACCTTTTGTGTACCTGCATGTCTGTCTACATTGAGGACTCATGCAACCATTCTTTGGTTTTATCAGTAATCCTTTGGATGTACCATCCCTTATGTCATGCTGATGATTTCCTTGATGTACCATCAATCTGTTCATGCTTCTATCCCATGGTATGCCATAATATACAAAGCAATCACATGTATGCAAACAAATGGGTGCTGTCCACAATGTGGCAAGTAAGTTTTCCTCAAGTCCATCACAAACTCGCCCATACATGGTAATTTTAACATACTACCATTGAAATGCGTCGTGTTTGACCTCCCAAAATTAACCAATTTGGGACAACTTTCATAGAGACACTTTTAGGACACCTACATAATGGCTTTTGTGACACACTCCAGAAATGCGATGTTCGAGATTTGTAGTATGATCCATTGGTGTGGATCATCTATTTCCATATCTTAAGGTCATGGAAACTCAAACACCATGTTACCATTGTACACCTTGGAATTTTGACACTTGCTTGGTTTCCACCATCTTTGAAAGAAGCTTGGTCAAGGTGTTGGCTTCGTCATTGAGTTAAAAAAAGAAAAAATACGATTTTTCTCCGTACCTCGGTAGAGTTTTTTGCAATTCTTGCTCCATATAAAGTTGTTCTTGCTTGGGCTAGTAAGGTCGACTAGAGGAGTAGCCATGCCATTTGAATTTGAGACTATGTTACCTTCAACCACCACCATGAACTTTGTAGAGATAAATTTTTCCACAACATAAAACTCCTCTCCTATGTGATTGTTTATTTTCTCTAGTGGCACTGTTAACTGTTGGCTCTCAACCATGACAATGGTATGTAGAGCACTAAATGTTTGTAGTGCAACATGCTCTTGCAGATATCTCCCATTGGTAAAGCATTTCAATGGTAACATTGGTTAAGGGCATTTTATATTAATTCTAATATTTATTAGTATTATTCAATATTTTTTAAAAATCCACATTAAATTATTTCAAAAAATTTGTATTCCATTACCTGAGATAGTTCTTTTGGACGCATAATGTCGTTGCTCAACAACATTATAAAAAAGAAATTGGAACCTCTAACGCATAAAAAATAGTCCCATCCATGTTACAAAAAAGATCTTGCGTGTTAAAAACCAAGAAGAAACCACTACAAAGGTAGCATTTGCCAACCAAGGAGAGCACAAGGCAAACTATGATTTGGCGATGAAAGAGACTGAGAACTTTTTTGTGTGTAAGGGATTGGAGATAGCGATCTTAGTCAATCCCGAGAATGGAGTGGAGTTTTTTTGAACATGCATTTAGTTTGTGGGTGGGGGAGATAAGGGTTGCAAAATGATCCCCTTTAGAGTGTTCGAGGTTGCATGGGTGCACATTAATCTTGTGAAGTAAGTGTTATTTGCTTTTGAATGCACTATTTTTTTTAAAATTGTCAAAGATGGTGTCCAATGATACATTGCAAAAAATTTTGCTTGGTTGATAGTGACCAAAGGCATCTATTCCGAGAAGCCATTCTTGCAATGGTTGAAAATGCATGTTTATTGGTGGTAGCTAAAAAGGTGAGCGTAGTAACATTAGAGTACGGGATCATATCTAGTATTACAACATTACTAATGCTTGGAGTGTAGGGGTGGTTTGAGCTTGGCGGAGAAGATGGAGGCAGAGAACTCCACAATGAAGAAGTCACACGTACACGCCACATGCAATTGTGGCCTGTCTCTTGGTGAGGCAATGCAGTCTATTTGACAAGATAACTTTGGCAAGGATTTTGTGATATAGAATCCAACCATACGAGCCACAAACAACATAGAGGAGCATCTGCATTTTGCATGAACTGTTTGAGGCTTGCTACACAAGTATTGAACTATAAAGGTTTATTAGGATGTATGATTCAAATTGTGTGTTTTGAATAATGGAGTTGTTCCTCTTGTAATTTGTAGATGGCGGTTGGGTGCCCTTAGGTCAAGTCTTTGTAGTCCATACCCCGAGCATCCTAGCCACACGTGGGTATAGTTTGAGAGAGAGGAGAGTGGGATCTATCCCAACAATTGGATATACAAGCTCCATGATAAGGATACATGGAGAGATCTCCATGGTTCTTGGACTATGTGGATGGTGAGTTTCCCGAAAACAAATTCTCTCCATGGTTCTTGGACTATGTGGATGGCAAGTTCCCCAAAAACAAAGCCGAAGAATACAACAGTAAGTTATGTTTTTCTTATACAACTATCATGGTTTGGTTTGGTATAGTGTCCTCACTATTTTTTTTGGATTTGCAGCATTACACACGGAGGCTAGGGAAAGGGAAAAAGAGGAAATGTCACCATCAATCAACCTCCCATCGATGCCATTCCCCTAGCATGGCCAAGGGAAGTCCAAGCCCAAAAACCATAGCAGATGGACCTACACAAGGTAAGAAGAGAGAACAACTAGTCATCGAAGAATTTGAGGAGTTTTTGGAAGAGCTTCAGAGTGAAAGGAGCGAGCAACAAGGTGGCGAGCCAGATTATGAGCAGGGTGATTTCGAGAGGCACTTGGAATCATGGAGGTCTAGTCCATCTTAGTGGTTTGAAATCTTGGGGTTTGATGCAAACCATATCCGTCGCTACTGGCAAAGCAAGGGCAGCCACCCACTTTCGGCGAGGCCACTTGCTTTCTTTCTAGTAGGTAAAAAATGCAACCACAAACCAATGTTTTTTTTAATAAATTTAATGGTTCTTAACATTGGATTAAATTTTGGATGTGGTGCAATTTCGGCTCACTCTAACGCAAAAATGGTAGAAATTGTGAGTGTCGGAGTGGTTCCCATATATCTTGTAGTACTTGTTGAGATAGACCATCTACGAAAGGCGTTGGTGGATCCAAAATTCAATCTTGAATATTGATTACTTCTAAGAACTTATTCTCTATGAAATGGCACATCAAAACTTGGTACTTGTTGTTCTTACTATAGTTTAATTTTTTATGAGGATCGTGTTGGGGATGTTTAACTATCCTTGGTTTGAAGTCAAGTTAATTGAAGAAGTTTTATCTTCAAGTGAGATTTTCTCAAATATTATATTTTATTTGAAAAGTGTTTGAAGGACATGGTGTGAATGGTCTTGGAAGTAAAGTCACCAAGGGTTCTTTATAAATTGCCAAAGAATCACTACTTTCATTCATTTGCAAGTTTCTATATGTTTTTTTTACACAAGTTACTCCTTTAGTCTTCTCACATTCTCACATTTACCATGCCGAGGAGAAACCACAGACAATGTGATCAATGTGGGCCACCCACACAACGCGGGCATGGCCCTCAACATGGTCCCCCCCCCTTGTTGATCCCATCAACAATGTGCATGCTAATGACATTCTTAACATTGTTGATGCGGTGAATAATATATTCACAGCAGAAAGTGCATGCAGCTACACGGAGGCTTTCCACGCAGTCAATGAGGCCACAATGTCCCTGCTCAATGCCATGTATCAGCTTGCTTTAAATGCACATTCAACCGCACTCGACATTGAGCAAGTTGTCATTATTGCCACCCGACAATGCAATCATGTTTTGAGGGGACATGGTTATTGCACCCCACAAGAGTGTGCAGTGTTCGAGCGACACGTGGAGACTTGGGTAGAATTATGGATGACATACATTGTTGTGTAAGGTCAAGTGAATGGAGCGACCAATGACAACAATACAACACTAGCAATGAGGACAACTAGATTCCCCATTGTAAGCTAGTGTTAGAGCAATAAGTCTGTGAACCCATATGAGTTTCTTGAACTATTTTGCTTTGCTCCATATCTATCTCATTGTAGTTGTTGTTTTAAGATGTGTACTTTCAACCATTTTAATATTACTCTATATGGGTTTGTTATTGCATCTTTTCAATGTTGTTCATCCATTGATTTTTGAGAGGACAAAGTCAATTGTGGATTGTAAACCTTGAAATTGGCTTGTTGCAAACGATTTGTGTGCATGTATCATTGTCTGATTGATGACTAATCTTGTTGCACGACATATATTGTGATTTTTGAAAAGAGTGTGCGTGCTCTACTCCGGGTATATTTTTTGTTCGTGTATACGAGTTGGATTTATCAGGACAAAATTTGGATTGGATTATCTTAGATTGTAAACCCTTAGAATTGGATTGTTGAGTCGGGTGTATGCCTGCATGTGCGTGTGGCCCGCGTGTGGTGATCAAGCTTGTATATGAGTGTATGAGTGTACATGAGAGAGGCAAAAAAAAAGAGATCTCTAAATGATGGATGTTTGATCGAGGTGTGTTCGCCAAGAAATAAATTCAATGTGTGTGTGTGTGTGTGTGTGTGAGTGAGAGAGAGAGAGAGAGAGAGAGAGAGAGAGAGAGAGAGAGAGAGAGAGAGAGAGAGAGAGAGAGAAGAAAGAAGAAGAAGAAGAAGAAGAAGAAGAAGAAGAGGAGAGGAGGAGAAGAAGGAGAAGAAGAAGAAGAAGAATAGGAGAGAAGAGATTTTAACATCGTAGGAAACTATCATAAGAGACCTTAAAGATCTATCCGAGAAGCTGAGTTGAACTCAAGACCTGTTATTCAAGAGGAAATGGCATAACCAATCTACCACATTTGGATGATAGAAATGTTATACCATTTTCCTCTCTTTTTAGTGCCCCCCCCCCCCCCCCCCCCCCCCGCAACACACACACACACGCACCTGTGTGTGTGTGTGTGTGATGGGTTCGAAGGCAATAAGCTCAAGGTGGCTTAAAGGTGAAGGCAGCCATAGCTCAGACAGTTAGAGAGAGAAGACTACACACCTTTTGAAAAGTGGACTCAACACACAAAAAGCTAGTAATACTTTTACCATAGGGTATATACAGCATAGCTTGGGCTTTATTTATGAATAAAGCTGGAGTGGGTATCCGGCTCATAACTCTCCATGTAGCCCTTCTTAGAAGCTTACAACTCATAGGACAAATGACAATAGCAAAGAATATGCACATCTAGAGGTGTTTCCCATAGTCGCTGAAGAAGAACATGCCTATCTCAACAATCCTCCCCTTAGGCATGGACTATACTGAAGCAAGCTGGGTCGAGACTCAATGCAACACAGGCAAGCAATCACACAGACTGGGGTAGTCACACAGACTATGGCAGTCACACAGATTAAATCATGGTCTTAAACAGACATGGTGTCACACAGACTCAAGGATTCCTCCCCTTCAACATGCTCTCAACATGAAAGGCAAAGGATAACCATATCTATAACTGTCAATGTCTACTCTTAGTAGCACCTCCCCTCACTCCTAGTCATCTTCATCATTTGATATGATTTGTTGCTGCCACCGCTGCAGCCTGTGCATATTTTGTTGACGATAGCTTCACCTTTGGTTCTCTTCTTGACAATGACATTTAGCATACATAACATTGTGTGAATGATGTCACCACAAGGGATTCTTTCGAGGAAGGTCTTACCTCCCGAAATAACTGGGGCAGTGTCTAGTCCTCTCACATCTCTTGTATATAGTTTTGGTAGACATAATGAAAGGCAAGGCTTTGTTATCATGCCTTGAGTGTAGGAGAAAATAAAATGCATAATAAAACGAGAAGTATGCAATGCTTTTGTACATATGCAAAATATGCTTGTGCAATGCTTTCGAAACGATTGAGACTTGAGAAAATGTGCAAAGTATCAAAAGGTTTTCAAAAAACTTTGAAGCTCGATTGTGTGCCTTGAGTGGAAGCTTTTAGCCGTGCGTACTTTGAGAATTAGACTTTGTAATTTTTGAATGCCCAATGCAAGGCTGTGCAATTTGTAGGTGGGTCTGAGAGCGACTTGCCATCAAGTTCACGGGTTGAACACGGGTTGATTATGTTGGCTACAAGGGTGGGGATATCGTTGTATTATGATGAGGCACGTGAGATTGGACGAGCTGTGCGTGGGTATGAGGGCTTATTTATCATAAAAGGTTACAATGCATTTAAAAAAATGAAAGCTTGCAAAATTTGTCGATTGCAAAACAAGCAAAAGCCGTCCAAGGGGCAATGAGAGTATCTTGGAGCTATTCAATGAGAGAAACTGCAAGAGGGGGCGCCTTCATGCTGTGATTGCATCCACGAGGTCCGATTGGAGGAAACCATCGTCGATCAACAACGTGTGTGTGTGTGTATGTGTGTGTATCAAAATAATGCTGCAGTAGAGCTTCGAATTGCATTGGTTTGCATTTGTCTAAGCTAGCACTACGGTAACTTAAGACTAAGGGTTGCCCTTCTTGTTGAATGTTTGCCGTAGCCTATGAGTTTCTTGTCTAGCTCGCTTTTACTGTAGCATGATGCACTATTTTCAGCTTTGCTTGTAGCTTTAATTAGGAGCTCCTTCAATCTTTCTTGCCAATTCAGTGCTACCCTCAATTTCTTGATGGAGAGCTCCCAAGCCTTCAAGGCTCTCTTAGTGTTTTTTTGCTCACGGGTTGTAGCTTGATTTCTTGCTGCAACTACACACTCTCCCGTTCGGTATTTGTTGGCTTTATTGGCCACCGATTGCTCCTCAGATTGGTTGATTTTCCACGAGTTTCCCCAACCTGCAAAGCTCAAGAGCTCTCTGCTTTACTGCTTTTGATGAAGTGCCGAGATCTACCTTACTTTGAGCTAGTAGCTCTGCTTGCTACTGCTCGACACTCTCCTTGGTACAATTCCTTTGCTCTCCTACTAGTTGCCGATTGCCATGCCCAATTGGCTGATTTTGTGTAATTAAGGGGCTTGGTTAGTAGACTTAATTGCCTTCAAAACAAGTGTGTGCTTGATGCAAATTGGACAAATGGGTATTCTAAGGATTGTGTGCGGTATTGCTAAGCTAATGGCGGTGCTAACCGGCTCTGATACCAGTTGATGGGGTTCGAAGGCAATAAGCTCAAGGTGGCTTGAAGGTGAAGGCAACCACAACTCAGACAGTTAGAGAGAGAAGACTACACACCTTTTGAAAAGTGCACTCAATATACAAAAAGCTAGACTTAATATTTTTAGCATAGGGTATATACAACATAGCTTGGGCTTTATTTATGCATAAGCTAGAGTGGCTATCTCGCTGATAACTCTCCAGGTAGTCCTTCTTAGAAGCTTACAACTCATAGGACAAATGCCAATAGCAAAGAATATGCATATGTAGAGGTGTTTCCCATAGTCACTGAAGAAGAATATGCCTATCTCAACAGTGTGTGTCCTAAAAACTAATATCTAACCAACCCAAATGATTTTCTCATATTAAACTGATCACTTAATGTGGGAGAATAAACGGGAACAAGGGTTAAGATATAGACATGTGCTTATAGATCTATCTCAACACGGGGCCAATGGTAAAGGAGCCCAAATGAGAGATGGTCTATCAAAGAGCAAGGCTAACCAATGGAGCATAAGACCTTAGGGTTAGCTTCATTGAAGACCTCCAATAATGTGTGTAAAAGTGCTTTGACCTTAGGTATGACCTTAGGTAAGCTAGGGCTGAGCTTGAGGCGCGGGAACCCGACCCAGCTCGAGGTGCTTATCTTGCTTGTCATGCTTGATGACTAAGGTGATTGAGGTGCTTGAGATGCTTGAGGTGCTTGACATGCTTGAGATGTTAGGGTTGCACTTGAGGTGAGAACCCAGCCCAAGCTTAAAGTGCTTAAGGGCCAAGCTTGTGGTGGGAACTGGGCCTATGCACGAGGGGTTGAGGTGTCAAAAAGTCAAAGATTCAATCCCTACAAGGAGGGGGCGAGCCCTACATGAGGGGGGATGAGAGAGAACACCCACACACTCACACAAGGCATGCATGGTACAAAGAAAGCAAAAGGGACACTTGTCAAGTTCCTCCTCATGTTGCCCTCATTGTGTGCCTGAAGGCTATTGGTTGGCCACCCAAGGGGTCCAATGATAATTTAGGGGATTTAATTACTTGATTTTGCATTTATCAAGTCCTCTCTCTCAAAGGGGAAAGGGGGACACTTGTCTCAAGGCTACCCTTGCTGCTTGTAATGCCTCCTGCTTGGCTAGGCCTGGAGGGGTCCAATGAGCTTCAAGCATGAGCTACAAGGGGGGGTCGACCCAAGCAAGCTAGGGGGTTGCTTAGGGGGTATAATCACCCACACACACTCACAAACACTCTCATTCTGTGCTATGCAAAGTGCAAGAGCTCCCTCTCCTAGCGATCTTATCCAATCCCGAGAATGGAGTGGAGTTTTTTTGAACATGCATTTAGTTTGTGGGTTGGGGAGATAAGGGTTGCAAAATGATCCCCTTTAGAGTGTTCAAGGTTGCATGGGTGCACATTAATCTTGTGAGTGAAGTAAGTGTTATTTGCTTTTGAATGCACTATTTTTTAAAAAATTGTCAAAGATGGTGTCCAATGATACATTGCAAAAAATGTCGCTTGGTTGATAGTGACCAAAGGCATCTATTCCGAGAAGCCATTCTTGCAGTGGTTGAAAATGCATGTTTATTGGTGGTAGCTAAAAAGGTGAGCGTAGTAACATTAGAGTACGGGATCATATCTAGTATTACAACATTACTAATGCTTGGAGTGTAGGGGTGGTTTGAGCTTGGCGGAGAAGATGGAGGCAGAGAACTCCACAATGAAGAAGTCACACGTACACGCCACATGCAATTGTGGCCTGTATCTTGGTGAGGCAATGCAGTCTATTTGACACAATATCTTCCTTAAAGCTGACACAATATCTTCCTTGCTTGTTAATCCTTGCCTGAGACAAAGGCCGCAATATCCTAAAACACTTTCGGCCCATTTATCACCAAAACTATGGATTGCTACTCTCTGTTTACAAGAATACATTTGTGGGCATTTAGGGCTATAGGAAACTGCCAAAACAGAGCTTAGCGCTCTACACTTCTACATCTCCGTTGATGCATAGTCCGTATACTTGTTGTGGATGACCCTAATCATCTTTTCATTGAAGCTTGGGAGCTAATGTCACAGGGCGGTGTCCTTTGAGTCACCCTCCATGTGAGATCCACCTTTCTGTTGGGCAAACTGATCAATCTCCAAAGCGAACTGCAAAGAAACAATGTCGGATTATGATTCTAAAAAACAACAATTAGAATTGAAAAGAATGAAGTACTTACTAGTGTCGCATCAGTGCGCACAAGGGTTCTTGTTGGTTATGTCAATTGTGCCAAGATCAGATGCACTCCGAGCACATGAAATGTTTGTGGGGAGCGAAGCTACTCTCGGGACACTCTCCTAGAAATCTTTCTTTCTCCTCATCAATGGTTTGTAGAGCTACCGCCACGAGGGAATCCATGGAAATGTCCCTCTGGCAAGGCTAACGTGTTGATGAGGGGAGCAAGAGTAGTCCACTTAGAACTCGGCCTTTTGACTTGGGTTCTCTATATCACGAACGCCAACATATATTGCAAGAACAAAGAGGGCTTTGTATTGATGCATTTCAAGAGAGTGGGTAATGTCGTCAAAGAAGAGAAATTCTTGACCATCCACATAATTAAATGCAGGGTGCGCAAGAGCAACCATTAGGATCTCATCTTCGACATCCTGCCCTTCCAGGTCTTGGTCAACATCTTCTGTTAATTGGAGCCTGATTTACCCTTGTAATTTTCTGTGGTAAAAGTGCACATTTGTAAGGCCCCCATTATGAGGAGAAGTCATCGTGCATGAAGGAAATCACTCAACGGAAACCAAAATTTTCACGGCCAAGAGCAGGGCAACTTTAGGGGCCTCGGGGGCGGAAGCCCCCGATACTTTTTTTCCCTCGCCGGAATATTATGGCCGGACGGGCGGCCGAAAAGTGGTCGGAAAACAACCGTCAGTTGGCCGGTGTGGCCGGTAGTCAATGGCCGATGGCCGGTGGTCGGAAGTCAATGGCCGTGGCCGGTGGCCGAATTCAAAAGCGGACTTGTCGTCTCAAGGGCGGCCACACATGGGCGGATTGGAGGGTCCGATTTGGACTTATTCGCACAAGGGCGGCTACACATGGCTGCATCTCATAAGAGAGGGCAACCCTTTTGCCTATAAAGGAGGCCATTCTACACACATTTCAGAGTGTGAAGTTGATGCAACAAGGTGAGTGTGAAGGGTGAGAGGAAGCAAGGTGGAGCTCAATTAAGGTATAATCCCTTTGTAAACTACTCTTGTTTTGAAGTACTAAAGCCATTGAGTGGCTGCTTTCCCGCGTGGACGTAGCCCACATTGGTGAACCACGTATATCGTGTGTACTCTCTCCTCTCTCTCTCTACTCTATAATCTCATGTATGTAAATCTGTCTCTCTCCATTAAGTAATCTACTCAATTATCTATTTAGCTACGTCTTATTTCCTAACAACTGGTATCAGAGCAAGGTTTTGTTCGTAGCTAAGTTATCTCAAGGAAAGATTCCTTGAATTGAGTGGGAGTTATGGTGGAGGAAGGGATCTCAAGATTGAGAAGTTCAACGGCAAAAACTACCAACATTGGAAGATGCAGATTGAAGACTATCTCTACCAGAAGGACCTCTATTTGCCATTAGACGGTCTTGCAAAGAAGCCTGCAACGATGGCAGATGAAGCAGGATTGTCGTTGATCGAAAGGCACTGGAACAATCCGGTTAAGCTTAGCGTCAACGTTGGCCTTCAATGTTTCAGAGATGAAGACCACGGAGGACTTGATGAAGTCACTTGACGACTTCTACGAGAAACCATCGGCATCCATAAGGTATTTCTTATGAAGCGCTTGTTCAATCTAAAGATGGCAGATAATGGTTCAGTTGCAGAACACCTGTTGACCAGCAGAGTTCACACCCACATTTTTGCTCACACTCATAATTTTGTAACCATTGATTGTAATAAATGTCTTTCCGACATTAATTTTGATTTGAGCCATTCATTAAGTAACGGGACTCAATTGAGTTTCCAGCTTGTAATCCCAAGTAATTTCACTTGCTGATGTAATTAGTTAGAGATGTTCTCACCTCCAAGGCTGAGGTATATAAGCCAAAGTTTTTGTAACCTAAGGGATATTATTAATCAAAGTGAGTTTTTTTTTGGAGCGCCGTGACTGTGTCTGAGAGAGAGAGAGAGAGAGAGAGAGTGAGAGTCTTATCTACTTGCTACGCGAGCTACGGAGCCGCCATTGGAGAAGCGACACGCCATTGTGTTAGCAACGGCGAGAGCTACGCACAGATACCAAGAGTGCGCGCTATCGGCTTCTATGTGTGGTAAGTTCCTACGAGCTTCGGTGTGAGTTTTCTTCCAACTCGTGTGTCGAATGGAGCGTGCAGCATATCTATAGAACCACAACGGTAGAGCTACACATTAGTACCATCGGGGTCAAGTTTCGATCACCTGTATTTTTCGGCATGTCTTCATACGCGTTTAACCGCACAGAGTGGTTATAGGTTGATTTTGCAGTTCAAGTCTTTAGGGTGTTGTTCTTACCTAGTGTATAGACTTCCCCTTGAGTTTGAGATTGATTCAATGATTCTAGATCCTGTTTCGTATAGCATTCGTTCGTGTAAGGATTTCAGTCACTTGCGTATTTTAGAACTTAGATTTGATTTCCTTAGTAGTGATTGTCATTAGAAGGTCGAGTAGGTGATTTGACACCCACCTAGTTGTTTCCATGCGCCTGCGGGTCAAGCTCCGTCCTCGTCTGACAAATTCTGTTGTTGGTTGAGTTCTCGCTATTTAGCTTCCGCTAGCGGCGTACCGCCTTAACATTTGGCGTCGTTGCCGGGGACGAGAGCCCTAAGTAGGTGACCTTAGACTAATCCTACGAGGTGAGTCGTATAAACTACTTTGTATACTTTAGTTAGAAAAGATCTAGGAGTGGTGGACTCCGAAGATCTCGAGAGATACTAGGAAGTGGGGTATTCCTGGGTCTTCCGTGTTGACAGTATTTTTAGTTTAGCTTAGATTTGTTTGTTGTTTTGTTGGTGTTGAGTAGTTGTTGATAGAAGAAGAATTGCTAGTCCGTGAGTGGCAGTGGATCTCTTTAAAATCACAACTACCAAACCCATTTTATGATTAGAATAGCTTAGGTAGGACTTCATTTGATCCTGATCTAGAGCTAGTAATCATTGGAGTATTTGCTTGATATGGTTGATTGCATGTTAGATCACTAAACCGTCGAGTTAGTAGTGAAACTTGCAATAAACAAAAGTGAGAGAAATTTTCTGTGTATCTGGTGTTGCTGAGCACTTGAGAAAGCTTTAGGAAATTCTGTGCCAAAAAACTGGAAATCTGCAACTTTAGACATCATACGCGTATGATGTCTAAATGACCAAACAGAGACCAAAACAGAAATTTTGACTTTACCAGAGTGTTCAAAAGGGGGGTTATACCCTAATTTCAACTTAAAACAAGAGCATTAACACTCAAAGAAACCCAAAAAGACAAGCCGGAGTCCAAGAAACGCAAAGAACAGGAATTTTGGATTCAGATCTTGTTTTTTTTTCAAACCTGACAAAAACACTTGAAACTCAATTATAAACATTGGAGAAGGCTTAAAACCAAGAATAGTCAAAATTTGGGACAAAAGACATCATACGCTAATAATGTCTTTAGCACATCCACTGCTTATTTTTGATATCTGACCTGACAAGATTGTTACAAACACTGTAGAAAGCATAAATATCAAGTCTTGACCCAATTGATGAAAAAGACATCATACGCGTATGATGTCTTTGACCTAATTTTGGACATATTTTGATACTTTGCCAACACAGATCCATTGTAATAGCTGTCTAGAGGTTATATTTCAAGTTTCATCCCATTTGATCACAATTGATCCAAAACAAGTCAAAAGCGGAAAATTGCCAAGAAAAGCCTAAATTAGCCATAACTCGGTCAAACAGAGTTCAAACTGAATTTTGTGAGTGGACAGAGCATAAGGGGGCTACTGAGAGTGAGCATAACCAAAATAGTCCAAATCTGTGAAAAAAAGACATCATACGCGTATAATGTCTTTTTCAGCATAACTGCAACAAAATTGTCACTTGATGAAACAAAAGTTGTCCAACTGACAAGATTAAACAATTGACCAAGTATCAATCATTTGGATCAATTCTGACCACAAAACTTGGGAAAACAAATTGCCGAGACAGAAAAGTTAAAGTCCTTTAGGGAATTGATGAATTTGAGATCGGGCAAGAATCTCCAGAATAACCAACCAAAACAAGGGGAACAAGCAAGTGTCATATTAACCGAGGGAAGTGTAAAACAAAGTTGGGTGCAACCATTAGAGCCGATCTTTGAAGGAAGTGTTTCTGCTACTTCTTCGAGAGATCTTACGAGATTTTCACCGAACACTTGAACACTTGAACCTGAACAACAGAGAAAATATGGCAGCAGGATCATCAAACCCTTCCGCCACAATGAAGCTATTGTTTATAAAATACCAGTACGACAATGAGCAAGGTGCCAAGATCTACAAAGATGGAATGGACCGCTATTGTGTAAAGATAGAAGATAGACCTAGTGAGTTCAAGGACTTAGTGCCTGTGAGCTATAGCGGAGATAGATATCTAGATGATGAGGGTACCATGTACTTGGTAGTCCTAAACCCTAACATTGTGGACAAGTGGGGATTGATGGGCACCAAAGCCAAAGTAGATGAAGAACTTGAGGAGAAAGCACCAATAATGAACTTCCCTGATGCGAGGTTAAGAAGAGAGAATGAAACTACAAGGATCAACACTGATAACATCTATGTGGGGCTATACAAATATAATAATGGGGAGCAAGATCTCTATTATAGATGTGAAGAACCCTACACCGGAGAGTTGACAGATCAAAAAAGACTTTATGTCTTTTACCTACACAGAGGGATCGGAAGTGAAAATTGCCGCTTACGACAAGTATGGGAGGCAATACTCAACAATGGGCAAGAAAGAATTAGAAGGATATACATACTTTGGGGGACCACTACATCAGTATTATGTTACTTCTAGCTCACAAAGGCCAGCACCAACAAATGGAGTGCAAAACCCAATGACAACAGGAGGACAAAGAACTCAGGCTGCTGACTCTTTCAGTCAACCTCAGTACTCGAAGCCCGGACCAATGGGATCATTACATTCCAGAGAGTCAATGGATACGAATCGAGGTAGTGCAGTTCCAATCCCCACGTATACCACTCCAGGTCCAAGGTTCGAAGCGGAACCATCACATTTACCTCCTAGTAGTAGACTCAGGGCAGGGGAACCGACAAGGGTAACCCATGAAGTCCATGATGCTAGAGAAAGCTTTAGCCGGGACACAGGAGCAATGAGATTGGTAGCAGACCATAGACGTATGAGACCATCTCAAGTAGCCAAGTGTATGCCAAAGAAGTATGGTGGTTCAGGAGATCCGTATGCACATGTGTCACTCTTTAAGCAAGTCTTAAGAGCTGAGCAAATAACAGATTTCCATACACAATACGAGGGATTTGGTCTTACTCTAGAAGGTACGGCATTGACATGGTTTCAACCACTGAACAGAGGGGGATTCCATGACATTGACCATTTGCTAAGAGAGTTTGCTGAGGAATTCTCAAAACGAGGGATTAAGCACAATACGGTCTCACAAATATATGCTTTTAAACAGAAGAACACGAAAAAGTGAAGGAAGCTTCACTTCGCTTCAAACAATACATTGAGAGATGTCCAGTACGTGAACGACCACAAGATGACAGACTATCTGTTCTCTTTATTGAAGGATTGAGAAACGACACTCTCAAGAAGGACTTGTACTTGAAAGCTTGTACAAGTTTCGAGCAAGTAACGAGAGAAGCATTGTACTTAGTGGATAACTGTACGGTTTATGGAGAAGTGTCAGCGGATACAGATTTTGCATCCAGTAGCTCTTCCTCCGTAGCGAGCAAGACTACCACTAAAAAGAATGTTCAAACAACAACCATGCCAAATGTAGAGCAAATGATAGAAGATGCTCTAAAAAGGATGGCACCATACCAAAAACCATTGCCAAAACCACTGAAATGGTATGCTATTGAACAAAAATGGACAAACCATCCAATAGAGGAGTGCTATTACAACAAAGGGTATGTAAGGGAGCGTCAGTATGCACCTCCTGCTCAATTAGCACCACCTCAGGTACATCCAGTACCTCGATACCCAACGGGAAATGTACCAAGACCTATGGGGATAGAAAGACCGCAACCGGTATTGGGACAACAACCACCTTTACCAGGAGCAAGACCAGTGGGCATTAGATATGCACCAACCTTAGAGAATCAGGAAGAACAAGTCTTAGTGCCTGTTCAAGCCTATTATGAAGAATCTGGTGCACACATGTCTCCAACTGTGTATTACCCACCAGAAGAACCCAAACAACCAGAACCATGGGCATGATTGGGAATGTTGGAACACCAACAGTTACAAGTGCTTCTGATGAAGAGAGATACAATTTGGACGCAAGAACATTGATGTTCATAGCTCATGGAGGGTTAACAGGACAAAGACCATCCTATCCACAAAGGACGAATCAAGTGGGACCAAGACCAGCACTAGGACCCTGTTACAAGTGTAGAGGTGACCATCTGATAAATGTTTGTCCACATACGGAAATCATTAGAATTAACGCTTATTGCACTGAGTGTTGGGTTACTCACTTCATTGAGGATTGTTCAAAGAATCCAAACAAAGTGCAAAAGACGACATTGAATATGCTAGAAACTATTCCTACCAGCAGTGGGTCTGAAAATGAAACTCTGATACCAACGCAAGTTGTTACTAGAGCTCAAGCTAAGAAAACCACTAGAGAACTTGAGAATGGAAAGTTTGCGACTGAAGTGGTTAGTCAAGGACCGCGGAGTCAGAGAAACACATGGAAAGCTAGAAAAGCACGCATGAAGTTGAGAAAATAACGTGAAGACGCTATTCTAGCTGAGGAATTAAAGCGAACTAAAGATAGATTAGAAAAACTTGAGAGTCAAAACGGGAAACGAGAGATGAGCCGGGAAAGAACGAAACAAAAGAGTATCAAAGAGACAACGAGCTTAAGCTCAGGGGGATCAGTGCTAGTCGACAAAGTACACAAACCATTGGACGCACTGATGAGAGCTTACGAAGCTAGGTTAAAGAACAACCAAACACAAGAACAGAGGTGGATGACATACCCAAACGCGGAATTGGAAAAGCAGAGACTTGAAATGTGCCAGAGAATGATTGAGACTGCACAAGCCTTATTAGAACCACCAAGAGAAACAATGAATTGTGGAACGGAAAACCCAATTCAGCAAGAGACTATCATTTCACGGGTAGCTGAAAAGACTCCCAGTGCACAAAAGCCTGAAAATACACACAAGGATGACCGCATAGTATTGAACACAACCGATCAGGAGATAGAGAGTTTTCATCCAGTCATACAGAGGATTTACGGAAGAGATGAGGATTACAATGAATTTTGGAAACAAGTGAGAGAGGCAAACTTTGCAAACGAGCTAAGTTGCCAAGCCAATCAGACAAATTGGAAAAAGGACATCAGGAATCCTCCCATAGTGGAATTTGAGGCAGGATCTCAAGTGGACTTGGATCTGCAATCTTACTGGGGAGATGGGGGCTCTGTTAGAAAAATGGAGAGCAAACCTCATTCACTGAATACCTTACCTTCATACTTAGGAGAGTATGAAGCAAAATCCGAGATTAGAGCACTTCCCTCACAAAGAATTTCATCAGAAAAAGTCATGGACTTGCAAGGATTGATAGAGCTCTTGTCAACACCAGTGACATGCACTATCACTCTAGCTGACCTTTTGAGGCTAAGACCACATATGTGGACCACTGTAGGAAAATGCCTGGAGAAATTTGGGATAAAAGACCCAACATCGAGACTGCAAGAGGGTATACAAGAGCTCAGCAAACCACAAAAGAACGCTAAGCCTGTACCCTTAAACAAGGTTGGAGAGTATTGCGAAGGTGAAGAGGGGAATACAACCTTACCAGTTGAATTCCAAGGAGTGAACACTATGGCAATACTAGACAGCGGAGCTGGGTTAGCCATTGCTACAAAAGAAATCTGGAAAAAATGGGGGAAACCAGCAATAAGGAAGACTAGGTTGAAACTCCAATTAGCAGATGGACACATGGAGAAACCTATGGGGTTATTAGAGAAAGTCGTAGTGACTTCTTGCGGCATTGAATACGAACATACTTTTGCTATTGTCGATTTTGGCAAGGAGAATAACTATGATATCATACTGGGAAGACCATTCATGAGATAGTTGAAAATGGTCCAGGATTGGGGCTACGCTCACATATACCTGAGAAATATGGAAACCACTACACGTGTGAACCTGAAAGACCATAGCTACAAAGATGTGAACCGAAAACCGGTAGAGGAGTTTGATTCAGCTACTTTGGCGGGATCCGAATTTCCAGCTTGGTTAGGTAAGCCCAAGGAGTTATGGATGTGTGGAGCCTCGAAATGTGGAAGTCTGAGGCGAGAAGAATATGTTTTAGAAAGGGCTATCGAAGACGAAACTTATATAGGAGAATCCTTTCTAGAGGACACGCTTGAACCATTAGAATGGACACACATTCTAGCAACCCTAGATGTTTGTGCTATTCCGGATGGTCCCACAATAAAATTTTGCGACAAGGACGGGTACGACGTGGTTCCGTACTTCATGTTCAGAACTGTACTCAAAAAAGAAACTGAAAAGAACGATACACTGGAAAAGGAAGACGAAGAAGAGGTGTTTCACACGACATTCCCGATCATCCAGAGGGGGAAATGAAGCAGACAACGAGTCAACGGACAATTCAAGCGGAAACGAAGAAACTATAACGGATGTCAGATTTTATGATTTTCCGAACCAAACTAAACAACGCCAGAAACGCTATAGAGCAAAGAGAAAAACAAAGGGGGTTAGAACCAATCCGATGCTTAGAATAAGAGGAAAAAATCAATTCCTAATGCTAGTAAAGGCGGAAGATTGTGTTAAGGACAAGATTTCTTGAAGAATGAGAGGCAATGATCAAAAGAGCTTACGAAAAGACAAAAGAAGCTCAAGAAATCAAGTTCAAAGGAATGAAACGAAAACTGAAACAGAAAAATCAGAAAAGAACAAGCGCAACAGAGAACACACGGAGTCCAAGTTAGAACGTAGAAACAAGTACAGAGAGCTCAAGAAAACTCTGAAAGAAGTTTGGACGACAGAAATTGAGAGTGGAGAGGACGAAAACGCCAAAATCAAGGAAAACATGGATGTTCCCTCTCACTACAGGAAATTCACAATAGAGGATAGGAAGGTGGTATTAACCCAACCTATTCGAGAGAGAAAGGCGAACGGATCTTATGATGGACCGGAGGATGCAAAAAAAGTTGATTTAGCAGCTCCAGGTGAGACACCTAGACCGGTGTACATAGCCACAGATTTGTCTCCAGGCGAGGAAGAGAGACTTTTGAGTCTTCTTCGAGAGTACAGGGATGTGTTTGCATGGTCTTATAAGGACTTAAAGGGAGTTGACCCATCGATATGCCAACACACAATCCCACTAAAACAAGATGCAAAGCCTAGCAGACAGAGACCATACACATATAATGATACGTTTGCTAAGCGAATCAAAGAAGAGATAGATAAGCTAATGGAAGCTGAATTCATATACGAGATTGAACACACCGATTGGGTATCTCCAATTGTGGTGGTACCCAGAAGAACGGAAAACTCCGAGTGTGTGTCAACTTAAAGAAAGTGAATGCTGCAACAATCAGAGACAATTATCCCCTGCCGATAACTGATCATGTTTCTAGAGCGTGTATCAGGGAAAACAACATACTCCTTTCTTGATGGTTTTTCAGGATATAACCAGCTAGCCATAGCATCGGCAGATCAACATAAAACAGCTTTTGCAACGGAGTGGGGAATTTATGCTTATCGGGTTATGCCTTTTGGTCTAACCAATGCTCCCGCAACCTTCCAGAGGCTGATGACGCATGCTTTCAAAGAATACTTAAGGTTGTTTCTAGAAATATACATGGATGACTTATGTGTACATTCTCTTCTGAGGGATGAGCATCTAGAACACCTAAGAAAAGTATTTGAGAAATGTAGGACATATCGCATTTGTCCTCAATCCTGAGAAATGTGTGTTTATGGTCCGACAGGGCAGAATTCTGGGACATATTGTCTCACAAAACGGAATATCCACGGATTTAGAGAAGATAAAAGTTATAGTGGATATGCCTAGACCACCAATGCGAAACAAGTACAGAGCTTTATGGGACATTGCGGATATTATAGACGATTCATTTACATGTACGCTATAATAGGCCAACCACTTTACAGGCTAATAGTGAACTTTGAATGGACAGAGGAGTGTGAGGAATCATTCAAGAAATTGAAAGAGGCACTCATTACTGCTCCAGTCTTGAAATCACCAGATTGGGAGAAGATATTCCATGTGCATATAGATGCTTCGGCATATGCAATAGGATGCATTCTGGCTCAGCCAGAAGAAGGAAACATGGATTTTCCTATCTGTTACGCCAGTCGACAACTCAACAATGCAGAGAAGAATTACACCACAACAGAGCGAGAATGATTAGGAATGATATATGCTGTGAAGAAATTTCGGCATTATCTTCTAGCCAACAAGTTTGTGTTTTGTACGGATCACCAAGCCTTGCTCTACCTAGTGAATAAACCATGCAATACCGGGAGAATAGTGAGATGGTTCATTATTTTACTGGAATTCAACTTCACGGTAGTAGTAAAGAAAGGAGAAACACATCTTAGAGCTGATCATCTTTCGCGATTGACGAATGGAGAAGACCCTATAGGAGTAGATGACGACATGCCAGACGCGTACTTGTTCAACATAGAAATGATACCGAAGTGGTCTCAAAATGTCGTTAGCCTATTAACCTATGGAGGAGAGTTTGATAGAAGAGAATACAACAAGAAACATATTGGTATTCAGCAATCCAAGAATCTTCAATTGGTTGCAGGAAGGTCAATTGGAAAATGATCATGTTTTACGACTATGCATCAATCCTGAGGAATATAATATATATCTGCGCGAAGCACATATTCAGGAATGTGCATTTCATTGTTCAAGAAGGAACACATATAGGAATTTGTTACAACTGGGAGTCTATTGGCCAGGAATGAAAGAAAGCGTACATGAATATGTCACTGTATGTATTGTATGTTCATCAAAACCGCCAGCAGAGTATTCGACATTATATCAGATAATGATCGCTCCGGAATGGAGTCAGTATATTGTTGAATATCTCACAAATAGAACTTTCCCAGAAGGAACGTCAAAAGCTCGTCAGAAATCTGTAGAGACAGAAGCTAGAGATTACACTTTAATAGGAGATCAACTCTATAAGAGAGGTAAAGACAACCAGCTTAGGATTTGCGCATCAGAGTCTGAGTATGTGATAATCCTGGAGCAAGCTCATGGAGGAGTAGGTGGAGGCCATTTCTCAGGTGATAAGACAGCACAACTTGTCTTAGCTGCAGGAATATGGTGGCCAACATTACATATGGACGCTGAAGAATACGTTAAACGGTGTGATGACTGTCAGCGGACCAAAGTACCACTTAAAAGAGATGATATGCCGCTTAGACCAATGATGGGGGCAAGAGCTTTTGCAAAATGGGGGATTGATTATGTCGGACCCATTTTACCTCCTGCATATAAGACTCATGCACAATACATTGTTGTGGCTACAGACTATCTAACAAAGTGGGTCGAAGCAAAGGCAACTCAAAAAGCAGATGCCAGGACCACGGCACAATTTCTATATGAATACGTCTTTGTACGACATGGATTGCCAATAGAAATTGTGAGTGATCGAGGTACACATTTTATAAATGAAGTGATAGAGATCCTTCTAGATGAATTCATGGTAATCCATAGGAAATCAGCCCCGTATCATCCACAAGCAAACGGACAAGCTAAAGCAACAAACAAAACCATATGCACGGTCCTTACGAAGATTGTATCTGAGTCGAGAACTGACTGGGACCAGAAGTTGCATTCAACATTATGGGCATATAGGGTAGCATATAAAACATCAATAGGAACGACCCCATATAACATGGTTTTTGGGCTAAATGCTATCTTACCAATAGAATTCTTGATTTCAACCTTAAGGGTGGCTAAGGATCTAGAGTGGACAGGGCACGAGCTTTCTGATAGAATAGATGACCTGGAAAAGCTAAACGAGCTTCGCCTAAAAGCAGTAGCTTCTATCTACGCTCAAAAAAGGTGACAAAAGGAATTTTTTGATAAGCATGTGCGGACTAAAGAGTTTAAGGTTGGGGACTATGTCTTAGTTTACACTCTGAAACAGCATGCTAAGAAGCTTAAAAAGCGAGGGATGGGACCTCTGGTGATTAAAGATCTATCACCAAGTGGAGCCGTCAAGCTTGCTACATTAGACGGAGAAGAAATGCCCAATTGGATTAGTGGATGCAGAGTGAAAAAGTATCTTTTGCCGCTAACCCAAGACATGCTTCTCAAAATACATCAAGAAAAGCTGCGTGTCTAGAAAAAGAAAAAGATTGTGGAGGAAGCGCAAGCCGAGGCAAAGGAAAGAATGGAGAAAAGAAGACTACTACGTCAGAAACAGCGCAATGAAGGAGCAATACGAATAAACGCAGTCAGTATAACAGGAATGGATAATGACAAAGAAGAACCCATCATTGAATGCAAAGTAGGAACCAACCAAATCAAAGCCAGAGCACTATTGGATTCAGGAGCTCAAACTAACCTACTTTCACTCAGTTTGTACAGACAATTGACAAATGACACTAAATTACAAACTGCCAAGCAAGAGTTAAAGAGTTACTCTGAGAATTCAATCAAAACTGTCGGATGCACAGTTTTACATATACAGATTAACCGTATGTGTATCCTCATATGTTTTACGTGGTTGAAGACCAAGCTACACAACATCCATTATTGCTAGGACAACCATGGCAGAAGCAATACAATGCAATGATTGACTGGAGTTCTAAATCAGTGCTTATCAAATACGAAGGTGAAAGTCAATCAGTTAAGTTCACCAAAGGAGCAGAGCCAACTCCAAAGGAAGAATCCAAGCACAAAGGTAAACAACAACCAGAGAAAAAGAAGAAGCAATGGCAACCAAAAGTTTCTATACAACCGGATTACTCTTCGACGAGGAATTCTCAACATTGGATAAGGAAGACAAGCAATAATATAACAGCTCAACCTTGGGAAAAAACGGGGTCAAAGTTGGTATGGAGACCAAAAAAGGTTGTGACAGAGAACACAAAGGTGGAAAACAGAGCCTTCAATACCAGACAACAGAGTGATTCCAGACAATCAAGGACAGAGAAACAGATCTGGATTCCAAAGAAGTTCATGACGGCACAAAGCTATAGCAAGCAAATTTGGATCCCAAGGATTTGTAAACAGGAACTCCCTTAAGTACAATCCACAGAAACTCCTAGGTATTTCAAGGCGAGGAAATCAACACAAAGAACAAAGCAGGTTTGGGTCGCAAAGAGTTTGTGGCAAGCACAAGCAAAGCGGAAGCAGATTTGGATTGTGAAAAAGAACAACAAGGTAAAGAAGAATCCATCTACTGATTCTACTACCGAAGTGCCAAAACCAACCCAAAACCCGACCACCAATCCTTCAATCAAACAAAGAGCAGCTTTATTGGAAAGACTGTTGTATCATCGCTCTACAATTGCATTGGGAACTTATGACCAAAACAACTACAATGCTTCGCCCACAGACACTTCATAGTCGTCCAGGAGGACTCAGACTAGGAGGGGGGGAGGTATACATGTATACAGGAGCTACAAAGCAGCTACAAGCGACAAAAACAAAGAAAAACAAAAATTATATTACAAGGGCAGTGTCTTACATGATTTCGCAATTTTTATGTTTGATTGCGGATATTGATAATATTTATGCTCTTATATACCTTGTTTTGCAACAAGAAGAGATCAAATGATGAATTTGGGTCTCTAGACGTGTAAATATCACTAAATAAGAGTGTTTTTGGAGCTAAAAAGTGGAAAAAAGTGGTAATCCAAGTCCAAAAATCACAAATAAGTGTATATTCATATACACAGGGTTACCAGCTATTTATTGTGTATGTTTGGAATTTTTTGGCTTCAATTTGCTATTTTCTTTTATTTTTTATGATTTTCTTGATAAAAGTAAAAGAAAAATAAAAAAACAAGTGAAACGAGATCAGAAAAAAGAAAAGAATAGATGGTGATGATCCTAATGACAAGGGCAACCCATGGTAAAAAATTGAGTACAATTCGGGAAAAGTTGCGGAAAGCCCGAAATGACAAAATTTTGGCAAAGTGGACAGATTTCTCAGAAAAAGGTCAAACGGAGTCCACATTGAGAAATTTCAAATCCTAAAGTGCATTTCACGACGAGATAGGAGCACATGTCAAATTTGGTAACAAGTGATCCAGGAAGTCCAAAGTTAAGTATTTTTGACTTCACTTACAGGCTCATTTGCAATATTACCCACTTGGAGAGAGCAAAGAGCACACAGGAGCATCCAACCTTCTACAGCCTTCTACGACTGCTACGAGAGCTCAGAGGACACCAGACATGAGAGGTAGACTCGTTTCCATAAGCTTTTGATGCTTATCATTAACTTTTGTCGCGAAAACTGAGCAAAACCAAGAAACAAGAGCAGACGGGGAATGCGGTAGAATGCTAGGTAGTGGCACAACCACCTAACCAAACCTTGCAAGAACTTATAGGTGGGTTACCCTAGTATAGAAGATGGGTTTCTAACACTCAAAGCTCGAGAAAGAATGACTGGAAAAACCCTAGGTCAACAGAGCCTGCAAGAGGCAAACAGGAAAAAGTTGTTGAAATGACACAAAACTTCTCAGGAAGCTTAACAACATCGAGGGCAATGCAACCATGGAGTATCTCCAGGTTTGGACCACCAAAAGTGGGTCAAAACAACCGATTCGACGACAGACACACAAAGCGTCATTTTGGCATAACGGCTGAAATTGACGACCGAATGAAATGAAACTTCACAAGCAGCTTCAAGTAACTATTGATGACTTATGTTTGCAAGCAAAACCCAAAAGAAAGCTGATTCACTTACCGATGGTGAAAAAGACGCTTTCGGGCAACCAAATGGAGAAAGATGGAGAACGGGGAGCCAAAGTCAAGTTCAACCAAATAGATGGCTTCACAACATATCCAATGAGCTGGAAATGCAACTCTCGAGAAGAAAAGTTGAAGAGATTCAACTCCAAGGCAAAAAGACGACTTCGGAGACTGAAATGCCTATAAGGGGCTTTTTAGCTAAACTGATGACTTTTTAAGTTGAAAACTAGTTAGTAGGGCTTAGGCACTAGCACAAAGCATTCTTTGCACAAAATGACCAACATTTCAAGAAAAGACATCATACGCGTATGATATGTCTCACAGCATGAATTTCACATCCATTTCAACATTTGAGTGCATAGCCTCATTCCACATGTTAATCACATCCTATGAACCAAGTATCATGAGAATTGGAGTTAGAAAACCAAGGAAAACCAAAAAGACGCAAAGTAGGCCATAAAATGATTTTTGGTCCTAATTTTGTCATCATACGCGTATGATGTCGATTTGCACTTACAGAGCCAGAACTGCTCATTTGTCATCATACATCCATTATATATATCTATTACATGCTACATATGAAATTTGGAACCATTTGGTCAAGAGGATCACCCATTAGCCCAATTGAGGGAAAATCCTTCACCTAAAGCCTATTTTTGGCCCAAATCCAACATACTCAAGTCCAAACCAAGATTTGAGTAGAGACAGTCCTTCACTAGTACATGGGGAGTCCACAGAAACCAATCCATGCAAAATTGATGAAAAAGACATCATACGCGTATGATGTCTCCAGAGCCATTTTTAGCCCAAATCTATCCAAACTTCATAAATCCACTGAATAAGCCTATCTAAAGCCAAATCCAAGCTTATAGAGAAATTTGATCCAAAAATACACTAAAAGACATCATACGCATATGATGTCTCACTATGTGATTTTGGCACCTCAGGGCTTCAACCACCAAACAAAAGTGATCTACATGCCATTTGAAAGTGAACCACCAAGTTTTATCCAATTTGGATCATAAAATCCAATTCCCTTTCAAAATTTTGCCAAGAGCCGGAACTGGACTAAATTGGCCAAAACTTGACCAAATGGGATCCAAACTCAAATCCAAGCATATGATAATCATGTATACACTATCAGCTACAAGCACAACTAATATGAAGTCATTTTGACACAAAAGACATCATACGCGTATGATATCTCCAGCATGATTTTGAGCCCATTTTGCATATTTTTTCACCTACTTTGCATCCTTAGGCCCTGAATAGCTCATGTTTCAATTTTCAAGTCATTTGGATAGTTAAAAGCTTCATTTCGGCTTTCAGTACTAAAAAGACGCTAACTTCTGAAATTGGAGTTACAGGATCCATGGATTCCACCAAGTCATCGGCAACGAAGAGAAAAAGACCGAAAATCAAAGATGCTATTGCAGAAGCGGAACCATTTGACATTCCAGCAGAAACCCTCAAGCCAACCAAAACTTGGGTGGAGGAAGCAGTATTGGAGAAAGAGGGAATAAAGATCTACCAGGGGACTTTCAGAGATCCTCAAGGGCAAGCGATGGATGTACCGATGATCCCACAGAAATTGGTAGATTATAGCAGGTCAGAAGACATCAGCAGGTACCTGGAAAGGGCAGACTTGCACAGCTTCTTCACCTCGAGACCATCAGGTGTGGATACAAGAAGAGTGTACGAGTTGGCAACATCCATTCAGAAGGATGGAAAAGCCACATTGACAGCCATGGATGGAGAGAAGGTAGAAGTATAGATCACTCCACAGCTAATTGCAGACGCATTGAAGCTGAACAACAAAGGGAGCTCGGTCAGGGAAAGAAGGGAGGCCATAGAGGTCTATGGGCCCAAGAAACAGAATGCGACCTATGGAGATATGGCGGACCCAAGAGCGGCAACCCTTTGCCGACTGTACAACCAATTTCTTCATGTTTGCAGTAAAAGACGGCAAAAGTATACGACACCGCCCCATGCCATTGCGACCACCATCACATGGGCATTAAAGAGCAATATGCCAAAAGAGGTGAATTATGCTCAACACATCCACGAGCAAGTAATTGCCATGCACAACGAGAAGCCAAAATACATAGGAGGAGCGGAAATTCTGACAAGAATAGCTTATGAAGCTATTGGAGCTAGAGATCAGTGGCCAAAGGCTCCCTCCCAGAATGAGTGGCTTAGAGAAGCCGACGAGGAGGAAGACCAGCCCGAAGTACCCAAGAGGGCATCCACAAGAGCACGCCGAAAACTAGAAGTAGTTTCAGAACCTGAAGAGGATGTGGACGAGCCACTTAAGAAGAAAGTAAAGAAGAAGGTTGCTCCCAAGCAAACCAAAAGTCAGAAAGCGGCAAGGATGGAAAGATTAGTGGAGCAGTTTAGAGCGAAAAGAGCTCTAAAGGGTGACTTTGAAGAAAAGTGGGTGCCAGACCCCACTAAAGTCGGAACTAGCTCGGCCAGGCCACATATTGATCAATACGATCAATATATTAAAGCTTATGAGGAGTCAGAGGCTATTTTGGAGCAGCAACCTGTCGAGCCATACACTGAAGAGGAGGTATAGCAATTAAAAGCTGAGCTGAAAAAAGACGACAAGGGGAAAAGGAAAGTAGATGAGTATACTAAGCCTCAAGAGAAAGATGGGCAAGCCAACAAGGGGAAAGCCAAGGAAGCTGAGGACAAACATCCCTCTATGACTGATGTACCAAGCCCGAAGAAGACGGAAAAAATTGTGGAAGAGACCATAGTAGAGGTGGACACAGATGTTTTGGAAAAGCCAGAAGCCGAGACCAAAGAAAAGAAGATAGATCCAGTTCAGCAAAAGAGAAATGATTATGAGGATCTGGTAGAGATAGGATACACTGAAGAAGAGGCCCTTGAGGCAGTTTATGGGATCACCCTACAAAAACAAGATGAACGGAGAGGGACAGAGAAAAAGACAAAGAGTAAAAAAGAAAGTGAAGAGAAACTGGACGAACTGAAAGTACTAGAAGAGCCAAAGCCAGTGGAGGTGGTGGCGGAAAGAGCTTTAGAGTTGACAGATGATGATGAAAAAGACATGCACATGGTGCATGAACTGCTCAGCAAGATAAAAGAAAGGTCCAAGGCAAAGGAAGTAGAGATTGAGACAGCCAAACAAAGGGAAGCGGAGTTGCAGAGAAATTTAGAGAATGCTATGACTGAATCTGAAAGTCATAAAGCATCACTCTATGACGCGGAAAACGAGAGAGACGGCTTGATACTCCAGCTAGCCGAGGCTTCAAGAGAAGTAACAAGTGCACAGGAAGCAAGGGAGCGGATAGAGGATGAGTTGGAGGCGGCTAAGGATGAGCTCATTGAGCTAAGGGAAAGAGTCGAGCTCCAAGAAAGAACAATCACTAGACTCAGGTCTACCCCTAGAGCTAGTAGAGCAGGAACCGAACAAGAGGGAGCTATCGTACCAATTTTGGAAGACCAGGTCCGAAGCTTACAAAGAGAGCTAAGATTAGAGCAAGTGCAAAGGTTGCACATTGCGGAGGGATCATTGGCCGCAGAGGAGAGGCTCACATTAGGAAATCAAACACTACGGATAGAGAATGAGGCCCTCCGCAAACAGCTCCAAGATCTACAAGAGCAACAAAGAAAAGAGACAGAGACACCACAAGAAGAATCAGGTGGAGCAGCCATAGAGCTACCAGAAACTGGAGAGGCAACCACAATTGAAGATCCAGCCCCGGCTCAAGAGGTGGCCTCGACTTCAAGAATCTCTGAAGAAGAAGAACAAAGGCTCCATGACCAAATAGAAAAGTCAACAGAGGAGAGTGCCAAGGCGGAAATGGAATGGGAGAGGAGACTCCTAATCTCCATTAGACTTCAGGGACTAGACACAAAAGTGCTCCATGAACAGTGGATGCAACCCAGCCTACCTTTCCCTTTGATGAAATTTGAAGTGCTAAAGACGAAAAAGAGAATAGAGGAGGAGCAGTATGTCGCTCTTTACGAAAGCGAGATCACAAAGGAGGAACAATCAAAGAAGATAGTAGATTCACAACCTAGATGGAGGAAAGGTTGGCTGAACAAATACCCAGCCTACCTCATCTACTTGGTGGAGGCACCAAAGGAGATTCGGGAGGATGCAACCTTCTGCCCGGTGCCAAGAGTCAGAAACTGGAAAGAGCATGCAGGATTGCAGAAAAGAAGCCAAATTGGCTTAATTATCCCAGGATGCCAGGACCAAAGGCAGGAGAGAGAATAGGTAAAGCCTACATGGTGAAAACCCTAATGGGCACCATCAAGCTCTTTACTGGCTCTCCTGACCTTTCATGTCAGATGCTCAAGAAAATCTGCAGGACTCTCTTAGCTTGCATTGAAGTGTTCGCGCCAGATAAAGCCACGACCTCGAGTCTACTATCGACGGCCGACACGGTGACTGATATGATGTACGATCTTTCATTGCAGCCTTCTCCAAAAGTGTTACACCTCCTATACCAAAGGATTATGTTTTTGCCTAGCTTCCACATGCAAACATTCGAAGAAGCTTTCTACACCGGCTTTTTCACCCACGAAAGCAAAATATTCGGCCCAACCTTGACCATCGGCAACCTACGATACGAATCACATTTGCAGATGCTCAAGAAGATAGGACTTTATTGACCAAGCATAAAAGTCATGTCAGGGACGACATGAACGCGGAGGGGGGGAGTGTTGAGGCAGCAGAGGATCACACCCACATTTTTGCTCACACTCATCATTTTGTAACCATTGATTGTAATAAATGTCTTTCCGACATTAATTTTGATTTGAGCCATTCATTAAGTAACGGGACTCAATTGAGTTTCCAGCTTGTAATCCCGAAGTAATTTCACTTGCTGATGTAATTAGTTAGAGACGTTCTCACCTCCAAGGCTGAGGTATATAAGCCAAAGTTTTTGTAACCTAAGGGGAGATTATTAATCAAAGTGAGTTTTTTTTTGGAGCGCCGTGACTGTGTCTGAGAGAGAGAGAGAGAGAGTGAGAGTCTTATCTACTTGCTACGCGAGCTACGGAGCCGCCATTGGAGAAGCGACACCGCCATTGTGTTAGCAACGGCGAGAGCTACACACAGATACCAAGAGTGCGCGCTATCGACTTCTATGTGTGGTAAGTTCCTACGAGCTTCGGTGTGAGTTTTCTTCCAACTCGTGTGTCGGAATGGAGCGTGCAGCATATCTATAGAACCACAACGAGTAGAGCTACACATTAGTACCATCGGGGTCAAGTTTCGATCACCTGTATTTTTCGGCCTGTCTTCATACACGTTTACCGCACGGAGTGGTTATAGATTGATTTTGCAGTTCAAGTCTTTAGGGTGTTGTTCTTACCTAGTGTATAGACTTCCCCTTGAGTTTGAGATCGATTCAATGATTCTAGATCCTATTTCGTATAGCATTCGTTCGTAGTAAGGATTTCAGTCACTTGCGTATTTTAGAACTTAGATTTGATTTCCTTAGTAGTGATTGTCATTAGAAGGTCGAGTAGGTGATTTGACACCCACCTAGTTGTTTCCATGCGCCTGCGGGTCAAGCTCCGTCCTCGTCTGACAAATTCTGTTGTTGGTTGAGTTCTCGCTATTTAGCTTCCGCTAGCGGCGTAACCGCCTTAACATTTGGCGCCGTTGCCGGGGGCGAGAGCCCTAAGTAGGTGACCTTAAACTAATCCTACGAGGTGAGTCGTATAAACTACTTTGTATACTTTAGTTAGAAAAGATCTAGGAGTGGTGGACTCCGAGGCAAGCAAAGAAATTTTGTGGCTTCACAGATTCTTAGAAGAGCTTGGATTCAAACAAGACAATTGTGTCTTGTACAGTGATAGCCAAAGTGCTATCCATCTTGCGAAGAACTCAGCCTTTCATTCAAGGACAAAGCACATTGAGGTGAGATATCACTTCATACGCACTCTTTTGGAAGAGGGACAACTAAAGCTAGGAAAGGTGCATACAAGTGAAAATCCTGCAGACATGTTTATAAAGGTGGTCAACAAGGAGAAGTTGAGCTTTTGCTCATCTTCAATCGGAATTCAAGGATAAGAAGCCAAAATGGAAAGCAGTCACAGGTTTGGTTTGGAGATCAGTCTCCAAGTGGGAGATTGTTAAGTATGGAGCCTGATTTACCCTTGTAATTTTCTGTGGTAAAAGCGCACATTTGTAAGGCCCCCATTATGAGGAGAAGTCATCGTGCGTGAAGGAAAATCACTCAACGGAAACCAAAATTTTCACGGCCAAGAATCAGGGGAATATTATGGCCGGACGGCAGCCAGAAAGTGGTCGGAAAACAACCGTCGGTTGGCCGGTAGTCAATGGCGAGTGGCCGGTGGTCGGAAGTCAATGGTCGGTGGCCGGTGGCTGAATTCAAAAGCGGACTTGTCTTCTCAAGGGCGGCCACACATGGGCGGATTGGAGGGTCTGATTTGGACTTATTCGCACAAGGGCGGCTACACATGGCTGCCTCTCATAAGAGAGGGCAGTCCTTTTGGCCTATAAAAGGAGGCCATTTCTACACACATTTCAGAGTGTGAAGTTGATGCAACAAGGTGAGTGTGAGGTGGTGAGAGTGAAGCAAGGTGGGAGCTCCATTAAGGGTATAATCCCTTTGTAAACTACTTCTTGTTTTGAAGTACTAAAGCCATTGAGTGGCTGCTTTCCCGTGGACGTAGCCCACATTGGGTGAACCACGTATATCGTGTGTACTCTCTCTCTCTCTCTCTACTCTATAATCTCGTGTATGTAAATTTGTCTCTCTCCATTAAGTAATTTACTCAATTATCTATTTAGCTACGTCTTATTTCCTAACATCTTCCAAAGGAGGGTTGCCTTGGAGACATATGAGGGCCAACGAAGCCTCTTCTTGGCTAGACATCTTCTCCTCTTTGGGCTCCACCTCCTTTACAAGCATCCTTGGAGACGGCTTGTTACAGTCACTTGCTTTACCTTTTCCCTTGTTGTTTTCAATTTCCTCCATCACCATGACAGTGATCGCCATATCCCACCTCATAGGTCAGCTACCGATGTTCCCCATACCCATGTTTATGAGGTTGTCCTCCTCTTCCTCTATGTAGTGTTCCTTGGTGAGCCCTTTGATCACCCTACCCAATCTGAAGCGGAAACTACTATCTTCTTTGAAGGTTTGCTTGAGGATATCAAGTGGCACCCACAAACCTTCTTCATCTTCAAAATTGATGGAGTACTTTGCTATACCCATGTTTATGAGGTTGTCCTCCTCTTCCTCTATGAGTGTTCCTTTATGAGCCCTTTGATCACCCTACCCAATCTGAAGCAGAAACTACTATCTTCTTTGAAGGTGTGCTTGAGGATATCAACTGGCACCCACAAACCTTCTTCATCTTCAAAATTGATGGAGTACTTTGCTATATGTAGGATGTAAGCGGTTCAAATGAATCAGCATGCAGTTCGATGTAGCCTCCATGTCGATGGACACCTGGAACACGGCACTAAGCTTCTCCATAATGTGTCCTAGGTCATGCGCAAGGAGTTGGTCAACCAAGGGCTTGATTAGCAGCAGCCATTCTTACTGGAGGAGTGCAAGGGACGATGGCATGTGCTTGGGGATGGATAGAGCAAGAAAGCAGTGGAGAATATGACAGAAGTTCAAAAACAAGAAAGTGACTTTAAAATAGGCCTTGCAAGTCACTTATAAAGGACACAATTAAAAATAGAACACTTTTATAAAACTTAACAATTCAACGGTGACTAAAATTTAAATGTTCTCTTCCGTAGAAATCCCGGGCTATAATCCATATGTTGATATCCAAACACCACAATTTGAAGCACCGTAACTTCACCACCCACCACGACTATAGTCACTTAACACTTTTAAAATTGAAAATTAGACATTCCTGAATCACAAAATTAGACAATCATATATTGTGTTAATATGAGAGTATTACATTGCAACGTCAGTTACTTGCTTGACATGAATACATCTAGGGAAGGGGATGCTCTAGCAAAGAAAGACCCTCTACTTTCTCTTACGTAGAGGGTTGCCACCGATTACAAATGAGTAGTCCATCTTGAGCTCAAACCTAAGCGCCAAGTACTCCCTTAGATTTGCCCTATTCCAATCAGCATTGACGACCACATCCCATACTTCCTCTTGCTTGCACACATGCAATTCAGCTTGCAACATATAAGTGATGTCCAAATTGAGTGCTTCCCATTCACCTTGCGTCTACTTACACCGCCGGTAAGGGAATATAACTGAGATTTGCTGCTTTGCAATGTGGTATCGGATGATCATTTTCTCCTCTCACCTCTTTTGTATGGGAGGCTTGTGGACCACATCCCTTATCTCCACATAGATTTAGGTTGGCATGTGTGGATAATAATACCTTGGCTCCCATTCCCACTTTTTGGTTATCCTTCTCACTTTCAGAGGCTTTCGAGATCTGTTTTGGACTCACTAATATCTCGTCTTTGCTCCATAAAAACCCGATTGAATCCTTATCCAATTTCATTGGCATTTTTTAAGAATGCATTCAACTTTTGGAGCTCTCTAGTTCAAGAATACATTCCTTTGTCCATTATACATAATTAACCCTTCTACTATTTTTATTTTCTCTCACTAGAATGACCGATTCTAGAGAGAAAAATCATTTACGTAGATTAAACAAAAATAAAATTTAATCGCAACTTTTGTGTCGGCTCTATCCAATTCCTCCTTGTGTCCAATTGGGTTAGGTCGGGGGTGAATGAGTCTAGTAATCTCCACATGGGCATAGGAATGTGTTCATTAACTAGAGATTGCCAAAAATTGAATGCATTCTTCAAAAGTGTCAATGAAATTCGATAAGGATTCAATCGGGATTTTATGTGGCGAAGACAAGATATTAGCGAGTCCAAAAGAGTCCAAAATGGATCCCGAAGGCCTCCAAAAGTGAGGAAATGGAAGCCAAGGTGTTATTATCCTCACATGCCAACCTAAAGCTATGTGGAGATAAGGGATTTGGTCCACGGGCCTCCCATGCAAAAGAGAAGGTGAGAGACAGTAGCTCTAAAATAAGAAAACTGCTTTTGCAGGACCTAGGGTGAGTATTTTTGGAATAACTCAAAAAAGAAGCATTTTTGTGAACAGGCCCTGTATTCAACTTATCAAAAACGGCAAGATGAACAACTTTGTAGTTCAAAAAGATTTCATTTAAGGATTGGAAGGCGAAGATTTCTTCTTTTTTTTGGTAGGGTTGCGCAAAAAGGAGTCGAAAAACTTCTAACTTCCTAGCTCTTGAAGCTCCATGCAATCCTCAACCAAAAGGAGGTTCTCCATGCTATTCTCAAATCTTCTCTCTCTCTCTCTCTCCCACACGTCTCCATAGTTATGGCTGCTCAAGATTTTACATAATTAACTATGCACATTACTACTTCTCAATGCTTACATATCTTCTTTCCAACCTGATTCTTGCTTAATCCCCATTGATCCTATCACTTGTGTGCGTATGTCGCACGTGACAATGCAAGGAACTTGTGGATACACCGTGTGCCAGCCACAAATGGCTCCAAGCACACAACAAGCCTAAACTAGTAAGCTCAAAGATGGCGTTAGTGTGTCACTCACCGCTCTACGCTTGCTTCGTGGAGGATTCCTCGCTACGAAGAAGAGGGAGACGCCGCTACGCCGCGCTCAACCGCCTCGCCGCCGTCGTGTCGCCGCAATGCTCTCTCTCTCTCTCTCTCTCTCTCACACACACACACACACACACACACACACACACAAGGAGATGAAGAAGAAGAAGATGGAGATGGAGCAAGAGCACTCTTTAATTGCACAAATGAGAGAATGAGTGAATTTTAGGTTTAGTTGACTTTTATATGAGCTCACCCCAATCACACTTGGGTGCCCATGCTTAGCCAACTAATCCCTTGAATGTTCCAGTTAGAGTGCACCTCTTATCGACGATCACTCTTATCCTTTTCCTATTGGACGACAAGCATGGTACTAACTTTACCAAGTAAATAATACAACGTCAGTCGTAGGTGATATGGTTTCCGTGAACCGTGAGGGTTAACATGCCCCCCTTCCTGATGTAGATTCCGTCCTCGGAAGCTATTGAGTTGAAGCTCGTTTGTCGAGGTGGAAGAGCATTTGAGATGAATGTCCTTAGCCTCACTGCAAAATCAAACAACATTGGCACAGTAATTGCATTCTCATAAGCAATTAAAAGCATATGCATTTGTAGACAGACAATTTGATTGGTAACAGAATTTTAAACCATTTGTCATTAATAAACATTAAATTGCAATATAATCAAACACATAAACAACTGTGTAAGGTAAAAAATTAAACAAGTATGGGGTCGCTAATTTAACGAACGAAGGCACTAAAGATCGACTATTAATACCATGGGTAAGCTTCTCAATTTTCTCTGGTCAATTAAGTTGTTTAATCGCGAGAAGCCAAGTTCTCATGTTCGAGGGCTGACTAGAGGTTATACCTAGAAGACCTTGTAGTTAAGATACAATAAAAGGAATTTCTCATGAAATCATCGCCTAACTGATTACCTTTTCTTTGACCCCCAAAAGTCTTTTCTCATTGATTTACTTTTGATGTGTTGTGCTTATTTTGTATGCCTTGGGGTTTTTTGCTTTTCAAGGAAAAGCACCCACACTGGGAACCTCTAGGGCTCTAGTACCATAGGCGATACATGCGAGTGAAGTACCAATTCAAGCTGAGGTTTCTCTTCCAGCTTAGGTCTGGGTCAATGTTTTGACTTTTATTGTGTATACTCGTTTGCTAATTGCTCTTGCTCTTTATTATTTTTGTTTTTTTGTGAGTATAAGGCTTTATATATACATTCCCTAAGATTGGGAGATTGAGAGGTCAGGGGGAAACAAGGTTGAGAGGGGAGTGAGTGAATGATGACTGTCAGCAAACACTCCCCCCTTCCTTGGGTAGATCATATCGTTTGAAATGTGCTCGTCACCCTTTGAAACCAATTGTCCCAGTCGGTAATAGGTGAGGATTTTTGCCAGTAGTTTTCTATTACCTTAGGTGCCTCGTCGAGTTGCAAGGGTGGTAAGATACTCTCCAGGATCGAAATTGAAGTGGTTCATCAGGTGATTCTTGAATACTGGGAGGTGTGGATTCCTTTGTAGCTTTATGGAGGTCCACTATTGTAGGTGGAGGTTGTGGAGAAGCTTTTACCTCTATGGATGCATTACATGAGGAGCTAGAAGCTTCATGGGACTCCCCCCTTCCTGAGCTAGGTGGAACAAATCGTTCTTTCTTCGGTACCCAAACTAGCTCTGGAGAAGGTGTGTAGCATTTTGTGATTTTTCCTTTCCCATGATCTTTTCATCGGCTTTGTCGTCACAGGGTTTGACTCACATAGGTCAAGTGACAGGTAAGAACACAATCTACGTTTTGGTACCCATATTTGATTATTTCCTTGATAGTAACCTTGGGCTTCCAATAGTCGGTTAGGAATCCAACGCAACGTTTCTTTACATTTCTTGGGGCGCGAATGGGATGTCTCTTACCAGGCTCCTGTCTTTTAGCACTGACTATGGTCGCTAAAGAAGATTTAGGACCCACTTGTATGTTTTCTTCGTTGTATTAGGATGAGTCTTATCATAAGCTATATGCATTGCTTGTAGCATATTTAAGGGTACGGGCATTTCATCCCCCTCAGGTGTTACCCATGTCGTCCCCCTATTTCCCCAAGTGTCTATGGTTGCTGCTAGGTGGACCCAATCCACTTGTCTGAATCAGTCATCCCAGGTAGTACATCCATATAAGGAGAATCTTCCCCAACATCAGTGTCCGCTTTACACGTGTTAACAACACTGCAATGGGGCCGAGTGAACTGTTGTGTCATGATCTATGATCCATTTACGGGGCACCCATTATTCCTCCACCTAGGTTCTGGACCTTCGGCCGGGACCAAGGTAGCGCGATCCAAGATCCTCATATCGCATCTAGGAAATTGAGAACCTACGAAGGCTAGAACAAAGTCGAGCCCTGAAAGCAAAGGCTCCTATGACAACAATCATGCCAGTCGAGCAACCGAGTGCTCCCAAGGTAGCAGTCACGGAGGGGCAAGCGATGGGGAGAAATTATGCTTCCACTTTGAGGGAAACCTCCAGCACGCCAGGCCTAGATGGGATATTCCTAAACGAAAATTGGGAGTATGACCTACAAGCAGAAGCTTTAACTGATCGGTACACAGGACACACCTATCATGTGGGTTGGTTAGATGTTCTACAATCCACATCGGGTGCTACTAGCATAGATGAGCAACAACAGAAAGTCTGTGATGTCCTCCATAGGATTGTCGAGTTAGAAAGACAGAACACAGGGATCAACATGCCTTCAACAGGCCTAATGAGATTCTTGGATACGGGAAAGGCCAACCAACCAACCCTATCACAAATGGAGACTCCCTCAGTGAGCCCCATTGATCCTCCATATGTTGTTTCGCCAGGAGCCTCAGTACAATCTGAGCCCACAAGTGGCAGCTTTACCTTCCCAGATCTAGCTCATCTTTCTCTTAATGACACTACGGCTACCATGCATATCCCAGTGGTGAGCATGACAAGAAGTACACCATGGAGTTCATTTGTTAACACTGCGCCGATGCCTAGTAGCACAGTGCCCCCAACTATACCTACATGTATGTATCAATCATGTGCACCTGTCGTACCTCAGCCTCATGTAGCTCCTACACCTCCGATTATTCCAAGAGCTTACAATCCACAATGGCATTATCCAAGCTCTTATACAAGTGGAGCCATGCCATTTAATAATAACATGCCATATCAGGCACCCCCTATGCCTAGGGCCACGCCTGTAAACTTTGGACCACCGTCTGGTACACCACCATACGAAATATGGGACCCAAGAGCCGCGCGTATGCCAAGGCCAAGGCCAACTCCCATCTCACATGTGGTTCCAGGAGCACATACACCCATTATACCTGCTCAAATAGGAGATTTGGCAGCATTTGCTCAAACTATCGGTCGCTCTATTGCGGAAAACATGCGTAGTGCACCTGATAGAGAGCCTAGGAGCAAGGCAGTTCAAGTAGCTAAGCTCACACAGAAATTCAGTGGAGACGGAGATGCTAGAAAGCATATGGAAGTCTTTGAACATGTGTGCGATTCCTTGGAAGAGCACAATGAGCTACATAAGTGAAAGGCTGGAGATTGGTATGAACCTTAAGAGGAAGAGGAAAAGATCTACTCTACCTTAGGAGAGTTCTTAAAAGAATCATACGAGAGGGAGTACTTGGGGTGTAGCCTCTCTCTCAGATAGCCCAAAGAGAAGAAGGTGAATCAGTGAGAGACTTCATTGGGCCTAAAGAATTTGAATTCTTGATGCAATCCACGAGCGAAACAACCAATGCTCGATAGATTCATTAGGGGACTTCGACATGAAAGTATCTATAATGGCCTAGTCATTAGTCGCCTAAAGAATTTGAATTCTCGATGCAATCCAAACGAGCGATTCAACAACAACCAATTGCTCGATAGATTCATTAGGGGACTACGACATGAAAGTATCTATAATGGCCTAGTCATTAGAGGTATCACTACTTGGGAAGCAGTCACCATGAATGCAATCCAATTGGAGGATAATTTAATGATTGCAAGAGAAAGAGTGTCCTCGAGCCGAAGTCTAGTAGCTCGCAAGCGTCAGGGCATGAGCCAATGAAGATAAAGCCAATCGTGAAAGAGCAAACGATATCTGAGATGACTTTGGCAGATCTCACCAAGGCCATCCAAGAAAGCCTTAGGGGTAATCGTGCTCCACAAAACACTCATATGTATCCAAGAAGGGGAGCAACAATGGTGCTCAATTTGCTTGGGCCCACATACTACGAGTGAATGCCCTACTTTCAGAGTAAAGTTTAACGGGACTTGTAACGCGTGTGGTAGGTATGGCCATCAAGCGAAGGATTGCCTAATGCTTAAACGCATCATGGAAAATAGACCGCCTATAGCTTGGGCAGACTCACCTCGAGTTCCTGCATTGATGCCTACCCCACCCATGGAGCAACAGTTGCCATTACAGCACATGGTCCCTAGAACCCAAAATGTGGTCCAAACCACACCGTTGCCACCTCCAGTGCTAGGACCGCAACCCCCTCATCCAAGAGTTACACCTATGAACCAAATAGGTTGCGAGTCATCTAGTACTTATGTAGATTGCGAAGAGGACATAGACTCTAGTATCACCTATGGAGTCGACATGCTTGAGGAGTGTCCCATGTACTATATGGAAGACCATTGGGACAAATCAAACCGGTATATCAAGCTACTGCGCTAGCAGCAAGAGGCCAAAACATTAATAGTTTTGCCAGGAGACCACCTCTTCAGTGCTACGAATGTGGTGGACCACATCGAGTAGCTGAGTGCCCCATTAGAATGCAAAAGAATGCTGCACTAATGCAAACAAGTCAAGGGAGTGCATTGGCAATGCCAATACTCACTTGTAATCGTTGTGGCATAGATCATTTGATCGCACAGTGTCCTAACAATCCAAACGCACCGAAAATCACACCATTGAACATAATAGAGATTGTTGATGGGACACCACCACAACTATAAACATAGCACCAGTGAATGCATAACCGGTCAATGCTCCAAAAGCAAAATTACCATCCTCGAAGAGAGAGATGCTGCATCATTGGCCGAGCGAGAAGAAGAAACACGAAGGAAAGAAATCTCTTAATGCTTCTAGCTCAAACCTAGTTCAAAGACTAACATAGGGACAGTGAGAGGATCCCGTGTATATGAATGACTTGAGGATGGACTCAGATTCGATAGAGACCACGGAGACCAAAACTATTACTACAAAGGAAAAGCCAGTGAGGAGGATCACGAGAGGGAATTACGACGAACACCAAAAAGAGTATTCAAAGTTAAACCACCCAGTTGCCAACCCCCAAGATAAGCACGAGAGACAAAAAATGAGGATTGCAAGAGAAAGATTGGAACCTATCCAAACCCAACAGTGGAAATTGAACGAGTCCAACAACTGAGGGGTTTGGTGGAAGAAACTCAACGAACATTAGACCTGAACCCAAACATATCCAGATGTCGGACACAGTGTTTCCCACACAAGTTCAACCTCACAAGAACTACAGGCCGTTAGCTATACCCAGTATCATTCGGGAAGAGAGTGAGGGTGGGACATCTGAAAGTGGACACACACCTTTCCTACTAGAGAGAATGTTTGGTGAGGGAATGCCCGACCCCCTTGAGGAAGTGGAGATTCCATCTTCACCATTCTCTTGTCAGGGTCCTACGTCCCACAAGATGCCATTAAATGTTGCCAAATTGATGGATTTCATGTCTTCAGAAGTTAGAACCACCATCATGTCCAAACTATATAAAGACCCCGAGCTAGTCTCAGCTCTTCGAGCCTTCCTCAATGGAGAATTACAGGCCGGATTACCACATTTTGCACATATGAACAAACCTGACTCGGTAATGAATGATGAGGAACATTTAGCACCACCATCTGACCTAGCGGGACATGAATCTGTAATTGAAGTACCCGTTAACAAGTTGGGGCAATACTTTGAAGGTGATGAATCTAAATGCTACTCTACCAATCACTACTAAAGGATTAACTATAAAGGGGGTCCTTGACGGTGGTGCGGGAGTCAGCATGGTGACAAAGAGTTGTTGGGAGTCTATGGGGCGACCTCACCTTGAAGCCACAAGCGTAGTGGTAAAAATGGCTAATGGATCTATTGTTAGCCTATTGGAATGCTAAAGGATCTCAGAATCAAGGTCTTGGGACACAAGGTAAGGCAGACTTTCATTGTTATGGATTTTTCCAAGCATCCTATGTCATTTGAGATGATCTTAGGGCGTCCATTCATGAGGGAAGCCAAAAATGGTGCATGACTGGTCCAAAAACCATGTCTACTTACAGTTCCAAGACTCTGCCATTCGAGTTGATCTTTTAAGTGGTCGAACGCATCCTCTAGGAAATAAATTCATCAATTGATAATCGATCAGACACAACAATTCACTCAGCTCCATTACATAATTGTTACACGTGTAACGAAGACACGGATATTGGGGAGAACTCTCCTTATATGGATATCCTACCCGGAATGGCTGAGTCAGACAATGTCGATTGGGTACACCTAGTGGCAACTATAGATACATGGGGAGCTAGAGAAACAACCTGGGTAACGCCAGATGGGGAAGAGATACCACACATTGCACCAGTAAACATGTTAGGTGTAGCGCATGTAACATTCGATGATAAGAAAGAGGCACACCTATCTGAGAGTGAAACCGATGATTCCTCAAAGGCTTCAGGCCAATACACATCAGAAACGAAATCTCAGGGAGAAATGGATTCAGAACCTAAGGAAACATCGAGTGAACCAAGTATAGAAACTGAACACTCAAGGCCTAGTACGACCATCTATGGTAATTTATATGAGAGTGAAGAAGATACAAGCGAAGACCTATCAGGCGAGTCAAGTTCAAACATTTACCAAAATCAAAACCTTATTAAGAAACGAAGGTCATATAAGAGACGAAGATATCGAGAAAATGTGAGAGCTAGGATAAACAAGGAAAGATCTACTGCAGAATGGCTTAGCTATCTAGGGGCATGTGATGCTCATCGAAAGCTAGTGGACAATTGGGGTGAACATCTCCAGAGTGTCATGTGGTGCAGCCCGCGACCCATTGACCTCTCTCAATTAGAGGTTACAGAGCCGAAATTGAGTCGAACTATAAGAAGACGTCAAATCCGAGAGTTAGCACAACAACAAAAAGGAGGCAGAACTAAAAGAAAGGTCTCCGTCAGGACAAGAGCCTGCTGACTTACATACGGCTCGTGAACATTTTAAATCTTATACCACGGGGGAGCGAAAGGTTGTGTATGCCAAAGCCCAACGAATACCTACCAATGGAAGCAGTGGAGTCTACGATGGTCCAGCGGTAGTTAAAGAGATAGAATTAGCAGAACCAAGTGAGGAGTCTAAACCAGTCTTTATTGCTCAAGACCTTACCGAAACTGAAGAGGCTGTACTTAAGGAGCTCCTCAAGGAATACAAGGATATCTTTGCTTGGACATATCATGACATGAAGGGCGTTCCACCTTCTGTGGTGCAACATACAATTCCCATGATCAACACTGCTAAACCCGTCCAGCAACGACCATATCCAATGAATCCTAAGTACGCCAAAATTGTACAAGAGGAGATTGAAAAACTTATCCAATGTGGATTTATATACCCTATTGAGCACTCAGAATGGGTTTCTCCAATAGTCATTGTGCCAAAAAAGAATGGGAAACTAAGAGTGTGCGTGGACCTCAAGAAAGTTAATGCAGCTACTAGGAGAGATCATTATCCCTTGCCATATTCAGAACATGTGCTTGAAAGAGTTGCGGGCAAGGAAGCTTATAGCTTTTTAGATGGGTACTCTGGTTACAGTCAAATCACAATTGCATTAGAGGACCAAGCTAAAACTGCTTTTATCACAGAGTTTGGAGTGTTTGCATTTCGTGTTATGGCTTTTGGCTTAACAAATGCCCCTGCTACATTCCAACGATTAATAAACACTGCGTTTATAGAATTTCTAAGGGAGTTTTGTGAAGCTTTCCTAGACGACCTTTGTGTTTATTCTTCTTGGGAGAAGCATTTGTTATATCTACGAAAAATATTTGAAAGGTGCAGATTTTATCGCATCTCATTGAATCCTTTCAAATGCAAATTTTGGGTTAAGCATGGAGTCATTCTAGGGCACATAGTGTCCAAGAACGGGATATCCACAGATGAGAGTAAGATTAAAGCCATTGCCGATTTGCCACCACCTACTAACTATAAAGGAGTTCAAAGATTTATGGGCCATGTTGGTTATTATCGAAGGTTTATTTTAAACTTTGCCGAGATAGCGCGTCCATTGTACAAGCTTCTTATCGAGTTTCACTGGACGGAAGAATGTCATCAATCTTATGAGTTATTAAAGAAGGCCCTAACAAGTGCTCCAATCCTGCGAACACCTGATTGGAATGTACCTTTTCATGTGCATATTGATGCATCAAACTTTGCTATTGGGTGTGTTCTAACTCAACCAGGAGAACATAAATTGGACTACCCTATTAGCTTTGCAAGTCGCCAATTAAATGATGCCAAGATGAACTACACTACTACAGAGCGCGAAGGTCTAGCTATGATTTACGCAGTAAAGAAATTTCGCTATTACCTTCTTGCTACCAAGTTTGTGTTTTATGTTGATCATCAAGCATTGCTATATTTGGTAAACAAGCCGTGTTCCGCAGGTTGAATTACACGATGGTTATTAATTCTTCTTGAGTTTGACTTCACCGTTGTTGTGAGGCCTGGGAGAAAACATGACATGGCGGATCAGTTATCTCGTATCCCTAATGGCGAAGCTCCTACGAGGGTTGATGATGAATTGCCTGATACTCCTTTGTTCATTGTTGAGACAATGCCTGAATGGAGTGAAAAGATTGTTAACTTCTTAGTTAATGGTTTTCCACCCAAAGAGCTGCGAAAAGATATAGCTCAGAAATTAATCAAGGAATGCGAACCCTATTGCTTACTGGCGGGAACTCTCTATAAGAGAGAAAAAGATGATGTTCTTAGACGTTGTGCCCGCGAGGATGAGTATTTATAT